>NC_092418.1:600000-760000 GCF_040894005.1 Engystomops pustulosus | reverse complement strand
GTTGGCTGGCCTGATCAGGTGACCCTGGAATAGACTAGACCCTGCCCGCGCTGCTCGCATCATTCTCTGTCTGGATGCCGTTAGGGAGAGAGTTGCTGCTGCTGCAGGGATAGCGTTAGGGTGTTATATTAGCTTACTGTTAGGCAGGAGTGAGTCTACAAGAACCCAACAGCCCTTGTTAGGGCTAGAATAGCGTTATATATATATATTTTTTTTGTTTGCTTGTGGCTGGCCTTGCTGGCACTAGTAGTGCAGCTAGTACAATATTGTGACGAATTTTCAGGTAGACTTGGGAACGTTCTATTTAGCTCTTAGTGACACACATATCCATCTCAAACACCTAAGTGGGACAATTTATTAGGGCAGGGTTCCCCAAACTACGGCTCGCGGGCCACATGCGGCCCGCGGACCGTTTCGTTCCGGCCCCAGACGCGGCAGCGCCGGTCTGCGACAGTCGGGCAGGAGCCTCTGTCCGTCTTGATTTGAAGCTCCTGCCCGTCACTGTATAGTGCTCGATGCGGCCGGAAACGGCCGCTCGAGCACTATTACTGGAGAGATGTGGCCGGAATACAACCCCGGCGCACATGGCTCCATGAACTAGGTTGCGCGGCCGCGCACCCCTTAATTCCCGGACGCGGCAAGAAGATAGAAGACGCGGTGGTGAGTACAGGGTTTTTATTTTTTTTATTAAACAGGGCAGTAAAAAGGTTGTGGTGGGCGGGGCCAATAGTTAGTTATGAGGGGCAGTATAGGAAATAAATAATGGTGAGGGGCAGTATAGGAAAAAATTAAAGGTGGGGGGCAGTATAGGAAATAATTAATGGTGAGGGGCAGCATAGGGAATAATTAATTATGAGGGGCAGTATAGGAAATAATTATGAGGGGCAGTATAGGAAATAATTATGAGGGGCAGTATAGGAAATAATTAATGGTGAGGGGCAGCATAGGAAATAATTAATGGTGGAGGGGCAGTATAGGAAATAATTAATGGTGGAGGGGCAGTATAGGAAATTATTAATTTGAGGGGCAGTATAGGAAATAATTAATGGTGGGGGCAGTATAGGAAATAATTAATTTGAGGGGCAGTATAGGAAATAATTAATGGTGGAGGGGCAGTATAGGAAATAATTAATTTGAGGGGCAGTATAGGAAATAATTAATGGTGGAGGGGCAGTATAGGAAATAATTAATTTGAGGGGCAGTATAGGAAATAATTAATGATGGAGGGGCAGTATAGGAAATAATTAATGGTGAGGGGCAGTATAGGAAATAATTAATGGTGGAGGGGCAGAATAGGAAATTATTAATTTGAGGGGCAGCATAGGAAATAATTAATGGTGGGGGGCAGTATAGGAAATAATTAATGGTGGGGTGCAGTATAGGAAATAATTAATTATGAGGGGCAGTATAGGAAATAATTAATGGTGGAGGGGCAGCATAGGAATAATTAATTATGAGGGGCAGTGTAGGAAATAATTATGAGGGGCAGTATAGGAAATAATTATGAGGGGCAGTATAGGAATTAATTAATGGTGAGGGGCAGCTTAGGAAATAATTAATTATGAGGGGCAGTATAGGAGATAATTGATTTGAGTGGCAACATAGGAAATAATTATGAGGGGCAGTATAGGAAATAATTAATGGTGAGGGGCAGTATAGGAAATAATTAATGGTGAGGGGCAGCATAGGAAATAATTAATGGTGGAGGGGAAGTATAGGAAATAAATAATGGTGGAGGGGCAGTATAGGAAATAATTAATTATGAGGGGCAGTATAGGAAATGATTATGAGGGGCAGTATAGGAAATAATTAATGGTGGAGGGGCAGTATAGGAAATAATTAATGGTGCAGGGGCAGTAGAGGAAATAATTAATTTGAGGGGCAGTATAGGAAATAATTAATGGTGGAGGGGCAGTATAGGAAATAATTACTTATGAGGGGCAGTATAGGAAATAATTAATCGTGAGGGGCAGCATAGGAAATAATTATGAGGGGCAGCATAGGAATTAATTATGAGGGGCAGTATAGGAGATAATTAATTTGAGGGGCAACATAGGGAAGAAATTATAAGGGGCAGTATAGGAAATAATTAATGGTGGAGGGGCAGCATAGGAAATAATTAATTATGAGGGGCAGCATAGGAATTAATTAATTATGAGGGGCAGCATAGGAAATAATTAATTATGAGGGGCAGCATAGGAATTAATTAATTATGAGGGGCAGCATAGGAAATAATTAATTATGAGGGGCAGCATAGGAAATATTTATGAGGGGCAGTATAGGAAATAATTAATGGTGAGGGGCAGTATAGGAAAAAATTAATGGTGGAGGGGCAGTATAGGAAATAATTAATGGTGAGGGGCAGTATAGGAAATAATTAATGGTGAGGGGCAGCATAGGAATTAATTATGAGGGGCAGTATAGGAGATAATTAATTTGAGGGGCAACATAGGGAATAATTATAAGGGGCAGTATAGGAAATAATTAATGGTGGAGGGGCAGCATAGGAAATAATTAATTATGAGGGGCAGCATAGGAATTAATTAATTATGAGGGGCAGCATAGGAAATAATTAATTATGAGGGGCAGCATAGGAAATATTTATGAGGGGCAGTATAGGAAATAATTAATGGTGAGGGGCAGTATAGGAAATAATTAATGGTGGAGGGGCAGTATAGGAAATAATTAATGGTGAGGGGCAGTATAGGAAATAATTAATGGTGAGGGGCAGCATAGGGAATAATTAATTATGAGGGCAGTATAGGAAATAATTATGAGGGGCAGTATAGGAAATAATTAATGGTGAGGGGCAGTATAGGAAATAATTAATGGTGGAGGGGCAGTATAGGAAATAATTAATTTGAGGGGCAGTATAGGAAATAATTAATGGTGTGGGGCAGCATAGGAAATAATTAATGGTGGGGGGCAGTATAGGAAATAATTATGAGGGGCAGTATAGGAAATAATTATGAAGGGCAGTATAGGAAATAATTATGAGGGGCAGTATAGGAAATAATTAATGGTGAGGGGCAGCATAGGAAATAATTAATGGTGGAGGGGCAGTATAGGAAATGATTAATGGTGGAGGGGCAGTATAGGAAATAATTAATTTGAGGGGCAGTATAGGAAATAATTAATGGTGGTGGTGTAAGAAATAATTAATTATGAGGGGCTGTCTAGTAATTAATGGGGGGAAGGCATATTCAATAATTATTGGAGAGAGGTCCCAGTATATTAATTAATTAATTGGGACAATATATAAAAAATAGTTCAATAGGAGTGCAGTATATTAAATAAATAATTGAGGGGGGCCCAGTGTATTAAGGATGCGGTCACATGTACCGCTATTTCTTTTTAAACTTAAGTCCGGCCCTCCAACGGTCTGAGGGGGACAGTGAACGGCCCCCTACATAAAAAGTTTGGGGACCCCTGTATTAGGGGTTTGATTGATTTAGGCACAGTCTGACGATTTTTTTTTTTTTTTCCAAAACTTAAAGTGACTTAAAACCGAGTTGTGTGCTGTCAGTGTAGGTTAGAAACTAGGCATACAAGAACTCAACCGGCTTTCTTAGGCCTACAAGAAGATAGAAGACGCGGTGGTCAGTACAGGGTTTTTATTTTTTTTATTAAAAAGGGCAGTAAAAAGTTGTGGTGGGCGGGGGCCAATAGTTTGTTATGAGGGGCAGTATAGGAAATAGTTAATGGTGAGGGGCAGTATAGGAAATAGTTAATGGTGAGGGGCAGCATAGGAAATAATCAATGGTGAGGGGCAGCATAGGGAATAATTAATTATGAGGGGCAGTATAGGAAATAATTAATGGTGAGGGGCAGCATAGAGAATAATTAATTATGAGGGGCAGTATAGGAAATAATTATGAGGGGCAGTATAGGAAATAAGTATGAGGGGCAGTATAGGAAATAATTATGAGGGGCAGTATAGGAAATAAGTATGAGGGGCAGTATAGGAAATAATTATGAGGGGCAGTATAGGAAATAATTAAAGGTGGAGGGGCAGCATAGAGAATAATTAATTATGAGGGGCAGTATAGGAAATATTTATGAGGGGCAGTATAGGAAATAAGTATGAGGGGCAGTATAGGAAATAATTATGAGGGGCGGTATAGGAAATAATTAATGGTGAGGGGCAGCATAGGAAATAATTAATGGTGGAGGGGCAGTATAGGAAATAATTAATGTGGAGGGGCAGTATAGGAAATAATTAATTATGAGGGGCAGTATAGGAAATAATTATGAGGGGCAGTATAGGAAATAATTATAAAGGGGCAGTATAGGAAATAATTAATGGTGGAGGGGCAGTATAGGAAATAATTAATGGTGGGGGGGCGGTATAGGAAATAATTAATTTGAGGGGCAGTATAGGAAATAATTAATGGTGGAGGGGCAGTACAGGAAATAATTAATTATGAGGGGCAGTATAGGAAATAATTAATGGTTAGGGGCAGCATAGGAAATAATTAATGGTGGGGGCAGTCTAGGAAATAATTAATGGTGGGGGGCAGTATAGGAAATAATTAATTATGAGGGGCAGTATAGGAAATAATTAATGGTGAGGGGCAGGATAGGAAATAATTATGAGAGGCAGCATAGGAATTAATTATGAGGGGCAGTATAGGAGATAATTAATTTGAGGGGCAACATAGGGAATAATTATGAGGGGCAGTATAGGAAATAATTAATGGTGAGGGGCAGCATAGGAAATAATTAATTATGAGGGGCAGCATAGGAAATAATTAATTATGAGGGGCAGCATAGGAAATAATTAATTATGAGGGGCAGCATAGGAAATATTTATGAGGGGCAGTATAGGAAATAATTAATGGTGAGGGGCAGTATAGGAAATAATTAATGGTGGAGGGGCAGTATAGGAAATAATTAATGGTGAGGGGCAGTATAGACAATAATTAATGGTGAGGGGCAGTATAGACAATAATTAATGGTGAGGGGCAGTATAGACAATAATTAATGGTGAGGGGCAGTATAGGAAATAATTAATGGTGAGGGGCAGCATAGGAAATAATTAATTATGAGGGGCAGTATAGGAAATAATTAATTATGAGGGGCAGTATAGGAAATAATTAATGGTGAGGGGCAGCATAGGGAATAATTAATTATGAGGGGCAGTATAGGAGATAATTAATTTGAGGGGCAACATAGGGAATAATTATGAGGGGCAGTGTAGGAAATAATTAATTTGAGCGGCAGTATAGGAAATAATTAATGGTGGGGGGCAGCATAGGAAATAATTAATGGTGGAGGGGAAGTATAGGAAATAATTAATGGTGGAGGGGCAGTATAGGAAATAATTAATGGTGGAGGGGCAGTATAGGAAATAATTAATGGTGGAGGGGCAGTAAAGGAAATAATTATGAGGGGCAGTATAGGAAATAAATTATGAGGTGCGGTATAGGAAATAATTAATGGTGAGGGGCAGCATAGGAAATAATTAATTTGAGGGGCAGTATAGGAAATAATTAATGGTGAGGGGAAGTATAGGAAATAATAAATTTGAGGGGCAGTATAGGAAATAATTAAGTATGAGGGGCAGTATAGGAGATAATTATGAGGGGCAGTATAGGAAATAATTATGAGGGGCAGCATAGGAAATAATTAAGTATGAGGGGCAGTATAGGGAATAATTATGAGGGGCAACATAGGGAATAATTATGAGGGGCAGTATAGGAAATAATTAATTTGAGGGGAAGTATAGGAAATAATTAATGGTGTAGAGGCAGTATAGGAAATAATTAATTATGAGGGGCAGTATAGGAAATAATTAATTATGAGCGACAGTATAGGAAATAATTAATGGTAAGGGGCAGCATAGGGAATAATTAATGGTGAGGGGCAGCATAGGAAATAATTAATGGTGGAGGGGAAGTATAGGAAATAATTAATGGTGGAGGGGCAGTATAGGAAATAATTAATTTCAGGGCCAACATAGGGAATAATTATGAGGGGCAGTATAGGAAATAATTAATTTGAGGGGAAGTATAGGAAATAATTAATGGTGTAGAGGCAGTATAGGAAATAATTAATTTGAGGGGCAGTATAGGAAATAATTAATGGTGAGGGTCAGCATAGGAAATAATTAATTATGAGGGGCAGTATAGGAAATAATTAATTATGAGGGGCAGTATAGGAAATAATTAATTATGAGGGGCAGTATAGGAAATAATTAATTATGAGGGGCAGTATAGGAAATAATTAATGGTGTAGGGGCAGTATAGGAAATAATTAATTTGAGGGGCAGTATAGGAAATAATTAATGGTGAGGGGCAGTATAGGAAATAATTAATTATGAGGGGCAGTATAGGAAATAATTAATTATGAGGGGCAGTATAGGAAATAATTAATTATGAGGGGCAGTATAGGAAATAATTAATGGTGAGGGGCAGCATAGGGAATAATTAATGGTGGAGGGGAAGTATGGGAAATAATTAATGGTGGAGGGGCAGTATAGGAAATAATTAATGGTGGAGGGGCAGTATAGGAAATAATTAATGGTGGAGGGGCAGTATAGGAAATAATTATGAGGGGCAGTATAGGAAATAATTATGAGGTGCGGTATAGGAAATAATTAATGGTGAGGGGCAGCATAGGAAATAATTAATTTGAGGGGCAGTATAGGAAATAATTAATGGTGAGGGGAATTATAGGAAATAATTAATTTGAGGGGCAGTATAGGAAATAATTAAGTATGAGGGGCAGTATAGGAGATAATTATGAGGGGCAGTATAGGAAATAATTATGAGAGGCAGCATAGGAAATAATTAAGTATGAGGGGCAGTATAGGGAATAATTATGAGGGGCAACATAGGGAATAATTATGAGGGGCAGTATAGGAAATAATTAATTTGAGGGGAAGTAGAGGAAATAATTAATGGTGTAGAGGCAGTATAGGAAATAATTAATTATGAGGGGCAGTATAGGAAATAATTAATTATGAGGGCCAGTATAGGAAATAATTAATGGTGAGAGGCAGCATAGGGAATAATTAATGGTGAGGGGCAGCATAGGAAATAATTAATGGTGGAGGGGAAGTATAGGAAATAATTAATGGTGGAGGGGCAGTATAGGAAATAATTAATTTCAGGGCCAACATAGGGAATAATTATGAGGGGCAGTATAGGAAATAATTATGAGGGGCAGTATAGGAAATAATTAATTTGAGGGAAAGTATAGGAAATAATTAATGGTTGAAAAGCGGTATAAGAAAAAATTAATTTGAGGGGAAGTATAGGAAATAATTAATGGTGTAGGGGCAGTATAGGAAATAATTAATTTGAGGGGCAGTATAGGAAATAATTAATGGTGAGGGGCAGAATAGGAAATAATTAATGGTAAGGGGCAGCATAGGGAATAATTAATTATGAGGGGCAGTATAGGAAATAATTATGAGGGGCAGTATAGGAAATAATTAATTATGAGGGGCAGTATAGGAAATAATTGATGGTGTAGAGGCAGCATAGGGAATAATTAATGGTGAGTGGCAGCATAGGAAATAATTAATGGTGAGTGGCAGCATAGGAAATAATTAAGTATGAGGGGCAGTATAGGAGATAATTAATTTGAGGGGCAACATAGGGAATAATTATGAGGGGCAGTATAGGAAATAATTAATGGTGAGGGGCAGCATAGGGAATAATTAATTATGAGGGGCAGTATAGGAAATAATTAATTTGAGGGAAGTATAGGAAATAATTAATGAGGAGGGGCAGTATAGGAAATAATTAATTATGAGGGGCAGTATAGGAAATAATTAATGGTGGAGGGGAAGTATAGGAAATAATTAATTATGAGGGTCAGTAAAGGAAATAATTAATTATGAGGGGCAGTATAGGAAATAATTAATTATGAGGGGCAGTATAGGAAATAATTAATGGTGGAGGGGAAGTATAGGAAATAATTAATTATGAGGGTCAGTAAAGGAAATAATTAATTATGAGGGGCAGTATAGGAAATAATTAATTATGAGGGGCAGTATAGGAAATAATTAATGGTGGAGGGGCAGTATAGGAAATAATTAATGGTGAGGGGAAGTATAGGAAATAATTAATTTGAGGGGCAGTATAGGAAATAATTAAGTATGAGGGGCAGTATAGGAAATAATTATGAGGGGCAGTATAGGAAATAATTATGAGGGGCAGCATAGGAAATAATTAAGTATGAGGGGCAGTATAGGGAATAATTATGAGGGGCAACATAGGGAATAATTATGAGGGGCAGTATAGGAAATAATTAATTTGAGGGGAAGTATAGGAAATAATTAATGGTGTAGAGGCAGTATAGGAAATAATTAATTATGAGGGGCAGTATAGGAAATAATTAATTATGAGCGACAGTATAGGAAATAATTAATGGTGAGGGGCAGCATAGGTAATAATTAATGGTGAGGGGCAGCATAGGAAATAATTAATGGTGGAGGGGAAGTATAGGAAATAATTAATGGTGGAGGGGCAGTATAGGAAATAATTAATTTCAGGGCCAACATAGGGAATAATTATGAGGGGCAGTATAGGAAATAATTAATTTGAGGGGAAGTATAGGAAATATTTAATGGTGTAGAGGCAGTATAGGAAATAATTAATTTGAGGGGTAGTATAGGAAATAATTAATGGTGAGGGGCAGCATAGGGAATAATTAATTATGAGGGGCAGTATAGGAAATAATTAATTTGAGGGAAGTATAGGAAATAATTAATGAGGAGGGGCAGTATAGGAAATAATGAATTATGAGGGGCAGTATAGGAAATAATTAATGGTGAGGGGCAGCATAGGGAATAATTAATGGTGAGGGGCAGCATAGGAAATAATTAATGGTGGAGGGGAAGTATAGGAAATAATTAATGGTGGAGGGGCAGTATAGGAAAGAATTAATTTCAGGGCCAACATAGGGAATAATTATGAGGGGCAGTATAGGAAATAATTAATTTGAGGGGAAGTATAGGAAATAATTAATGGTGTAGAGGCAGTATAGAAAATAATTAATTTGAGGTGCGGTATAGGAAATAATTAATGGTGAGGGGCAGCATAGGAAATAATTAATTTCAGGGCCAACATAGGGAATAATTATGAGGGGCAGTATAGGAAATAATTAATTTGAGGGAAAGTATAGGAAATAATTAATGGTGTAGAGGCAGTATAGGAAATAATTAATTTTAGGGGCAGTATAGGAAATAATTAATGGTGAGGGTCAGCATAGAAAATAATTAATTATGAGGGGCAGTATAGGAAATATTTTATTATGAGGGGCAGTATAGGAAATAATTAATTATGATGGGCAGTATAGGGAATAATTAATTATGAGGGGCAGTATAGGAAATAATTAACTATGAGGGGCAGTATAGGAAATAATTATGAGGGGCAGTATAGGAAATAATTAATTATGAGGGGCAGTATAGGAAATAATTAATGGTGAGTGGCAGCATAGGGAATAATTAATTATGAGGGGCAGTATAGGAAATAATTATGAGGGGCAGTATAGGAAATAATTAATTTGAGGGAAGTATAGGAAATAATTAATGGTGTAGGGGCAGTATAGGAAATAATTAATTTGAGGGGCAGTATAGGAAATAATTAATTTGAGGGGCAGTATAGGAAATAATTAATGGTGAGGGTCAGCATAGGAAATAATTAATTATGAGGGGCAGTATAGGAAATAATTAATTATGAGGGGCAGTATAGGAAATAATTAATGGTAAGGGGCAGCATAGGGAATAATTAATTATGAGGGGCAGTATAGGAAATAATTATGAGGGGCAGTATAGGAAATAATTAATTATGAGGGGCAGTATAGGAAATAATTGATGGTGTAGAGGCAGCATAGGGAATAATTAATGGTGAGGGGCAGCATAGGAAATAATTAATGGTGGAGGGGAAGTATAGGAAATAATTAATGGTGGAGGGGCAGTATAAGAAATAATTAATTATGAGAGGCAGTATAGGAAATAATTATCGGAGGAGGGGCAGCTTAGGAAATAATTAATGGTGGGGGGGCAGTATAGGAAATAATTAATTTGAGGGGAAGTATAGGAAATAATTAATTTGAGGGGCAGTATAGGAAATAATTAATTTGAGGGGAAGTAAAGGAAATAAATAATTTGAGGGGAAGTATAGGAAATAATTAATGGTGGAGGGGCAGCATAGGAAATAATTAATTATGAGGGGCAGTATAGGAGATAATTAATTTGAGGGGAAGTATAGGAAATAATTAATTAGAGGGGAAGTATAGGAAATAATTAATGGTGGAGGGGCAGTATAGGAAATAATTAATTTGATGGGCAGTATAGGAAATAATTAATGGTGAGGGGCAGCATAGGGAATAATTAATTATGAGGGGCAGTATAGGAAATAATTATGAGGGGCAGTATAGGAAATAATTAATTTGAGGGGAAGTATAGGAAATAATTAATGGTTGAGAAGCGGTATAGGAAATAATTAATTTGAGGGGAAGTATAGGAAATAATTAATGGTGGGGGGCAGTATAGGAAATAATTAATTTGAGGGGAAGTATAGGAAATAATTAATTTGAGGGGAAGTATAGGAAATAATAAATGGTGTAGAGGCAGTATAGGAAATAATTAATTTGAGGGGCAGTATAGGAAATAATTAATGGTGAGGGTCAGCATAGGAAATAATTAATTATGAGGGGCAGTATAGGAAATAATTAATTATGAGGGGCAGTATAGGAAACAATTAATTATGAGGGGCAGAATAGGGAATAATTAATTATGAGGGGCAGAATAGGAAATAATTAATTATGAGGGGCAGTATAGGAAATAATTAAGAGGGGCAGTTTAGGAAATAATTAATTTGAGGGGAAGTATAGGAAATAATTAATGGTTGAGAAGCGGTATAGGAAATAATTAATTTGAGGGGAAGTATAGGAAATAATTAATGGTGTAGGGGCAGTATAGGAAATAATTAATTTGAGGGGCAGTATAGGAAATAATTAATTTGAGGGGCAGTATAGGAAATAATTAATTATGAGGGGCAGTATAGGAAATAATTAATGGTGAGGGGCAGCATAGGGAATAATTAATGGTGGAGGGGAAGTATAGGAAATAATTAATGGTGGAGGGGCAGTATAGGAAATAATTAATTATGAGGGGCAGTATAGGAAATAATTAATGGTGAGGGGCAGCATAGGGAATCATTTATGGTGGAGGGGAAGTATGGGAAATAAATAATGGTGGAGGGGCAGTATAGGAAATAATTAATGGTGGAGGGGCAGTATAGGAAATAATTAATGGTGGAGGGGCAGTATAGGAAATAATTATCGGTGGAGGGGCAGCTTAGGAAATAATTAATGGTGGAGGGGCAGTATAGTAAATACTTAATTTGAGGGGAAGTATAGGAAAAACTTAATTTGAGGGGCAGTATAGGAAATGATTAATGGTGGAGGGGCAATATAGGAAATAATTAATTTGAGGGGCAGTACAGGAAATGATTAATGGTGAGGGGCAGCATAGGAAATAATTAATGGTGGGGGGCAGTATAGGAAATAATTAATTTGAGGGGCAGTATAGGAAAAAATTAATTTGAGGGGAAGTATAGGAAATAATTAATTATGAGGGGCAGTATAGGAAATAATTAATGGTGAGGGGCAGCATAGGGAATAATTAATTATGAGGGGCAGTATAGGAAATAATTATGAGGGGCAGTATAGGAAATAATTAATTTGAGGGGAAGTATAGGAAATAATTAATGGTTGAGAAGCAGTATAGGAAATAATTAATTTGAGGGGAAGTATAGGAAATAATTAATTAGAGGGGAAGTATAGGAAATAATTAATGGTGTAGGGGCAGTATAGGAAATAATTAATGGTGAGTGGCAGCATAGGAAATAATTAATGGTGAGTGGCAGCATAGGAAATAATTAAGTATGAGGGGCAGTATAGGAGATAATTAATTTGAGGGGCAACATAGGGAATAATTATGAGGGGCAGTGTAGGAAATAATTAATTTGAGCGGCAGTATAGGAAATAATTAATGGTGGGGGGCAGCATAGGAAATAATTAATGGTGGAGGGGAAGTATAGGAAATAATTAATGGTGGAGGGGCAGTATAGGAAATAATTAATGGTGGAGGGGCAGTATAGGAAATAATTAATGGTGGAGGGGCAGTAAAGGAAATAATTATGAGGGGCAGTATAGGAAATAAATTATGAGGTGCGGTATAGGAAATAATTAATGGTGAGGGGCAGCATAGGAAATAATAAATTTGAGGGGCAGTATAGGAAATAATTAAGTATGAGGGGCAGTATAGGAGATAATTATGAGGGGCAGTATAGGAAATAATTATGAGGGGCAGCATAGGAAATAATTAAGTATGAGGGGCAGTATAGGGAATAATTATGAGGGGCAACATAGGGAATAATTATGAGGGGCAGTATAGGAAATAATTAATTTGAGGGGAAGTATAGGAAATAATTAATGGTGTAGAGGCAGTATAGGAAATAATTAATTATGAGGGGCAGTATAGGAAATAATTAATTATGAGCGACAGTATAGGAAATAATTAATGGTAAGGGGCAGCATAGGGAATAATTAATGGTGAGGGGCAGCATAGGAAATAATTAATGGTGGAGGGGAAGTATAGGAAATAATTAATGGTGGAGGGGCAGTATAGGAAATAATTAATTTCAGGGCCAACATAGGGAATAATTATGAGGGGCAGTATAGGAAATAATTAATTTGAGGGGAAGTATAGGAAATAATTAATGGTGTAGAGGCAGTATAGGAAATAATTAATTTGAGGGGCAGTATAGGAAATAATTAATGGTGAGGGTCAGCATAGGAAATAATTAATTATGAGGGGCAGTATAGGAAATAATTAATTATGAGGGGCAGTATAGGAAATAATTAATTATGAGGGGCAGTATAGGAAATAATTAATTATGAGGGGCAGTATAGGAAATAATTAATGGTGTAGGGGCAGTATAGGAAATAATTAATTTGAGGGGCAGTATAGGAAATAATTAATGGTGAGGGGCAGTATAGGAAATAATTAATTATGAGGGGCAGTATAGGAAATAATTAATTATGAGGGGCAGTATAGGAAATAATTAATTATGAGGGGCAGTATAGGAAATAATTAATGGTGAGGGGCAGCATAGGGAATAATTAATGGTGGAGGGGAAGTATGGGAAATAATTAATGGTGGAGGGGCAGTATAGGAAATAATTAATGGTGGAGGGGCAGTATAGGAAATAATTAATGGTGGAGGGGCAGTATAGGAAATAATTATGAGGGGCAGTATAGGAAATAATTATGAGGTGCGGTATAGGAAATAATTAATGGTGAGGGGCAGCATAGGAAATAATTAATTTGAGGGGCAGTATAGGAAATAATTAATGGTGAGGGGAAGTATAGGAAATAATTAATTTGAGGGGCAGTATAGGAAATAATTAAGTATGAGGGGCAGTATAGGAGATAATTATGAGGGGCAGTATAGGAAATAATTATGAGAGGCAGCATAGGAAATAATTAAGTATGAGGGGCAGTATAGGGAATAATTATGAGGGGCAACATAGGGAATAATTATGAGGGGCAGTATAGGAAATAATTAATTTGAGGGGAAGTAGAGGAAATAATTAATGGTGTAGAGGCAGTATAGGAAATAATTAATTATGAGGGGCAGTATAGGAAATAATTAATTATGAGGGCCAGTATAGGAAATAATTAATGGTGAGAGGCAGCATAGGGAATAATTAATGGTGAGGGGCAGCATAGGAAATAATTAATGGTGGAGGGGAAGTATAGGAAATAATTAATGGTGGAGGGGCAGTATAGGAAATAATTAATTTCAGGGCCAACATAGGGAATAATTATGAGGGGCAGTATAGGAAATAATTATGAGGGGCAGTATAGGAAATAATTAATTTGAGGGAAAGTATAGGAAATAATTAATGGTTGAAAAGCGGTATAAGAAAAAATTAATTTGAGGGGAAGTATAGGAAATAATTAATGGTGTAGGGGCAGTATAGGAAATAATTAATTTGAGGGGCAGTATAGGAAATAATTAATGGTGAGGGGCAGAATAGGAAATAATTAATGGTAAGGGGCAGCATAGGGAATAATTAATTATGAGGGGCAGTATAGGAAATAATTATGAGGGGCAGTATAGGAAATAATTAATTATGAGGGGCAGTATAGGAAATAATTGATGGTGTAGAGGCAGCATAGGGAATAATTAATGGTGAGTGGCAGCATAGGAAATAATTAATGGTGAGTGGCAGCATAGGAAATAATTAAGTATGAGGGGCAGCATAGGAGATAATTAATTTGAGGGGCAACATAGGGAATAATTGTGAGGGGCAGTATAGGAAATAATTAATGGTGAGGGGCAGCATAGGGAATAATTAATTATGAGGGGCAGTATAGGAAATAATTAATTTGAGGGAAGTATAGGAAATAATTAATGAGGAGGGGCAGTATAGGAAATAATTAATTATGAGGGGCAGTATAGGAAATAATTAATGGTGGAGGGGAAGTATAGGAAATAATTAATTATGAGGGTCAGTAAAGGAAATAATTAATTATGAGGGGCAGTATAGGAAATAATTAATTATGAGGGGCAGTATAGGAAATAATTAATGGTGGAGGGGAAGTATAGGAAATAATTAATTATGAGGGTCAGTAAAGGAAATAATTAATTATGAGGGGCAGTATAGGAAATAATTAATTATGAGGGGCAGTATAGGAAATAATTAATGGTGGAGGGGCAGTATAGGAAATAATTAATGGTGAGGGGAAGTATAGGAAATAATTAATTTGAGGGGCAGTATAGGAAATAATTAAGTATGAGGGGCAGTATAGGAAATAATTATGAGGGGCAGTATAGGAAATAATTATGAGGGGCAGCATAGGAAATAATTAAGTATGAGGGGCAGTATAGGGAATAATTATGAGGGGCAACATAGGGAATAATTATGAGGGGCAGTATAGGAAATAATTAATTTGAGGGGAAGTATAGGAAATAATTAATGGTGTAGAGGCAGTATAGGAAATAATTAATTATGAGGGGCAGTATAGGAAATAATTAATTATGAGCGACAGTATAGGAAATAATTAATGGTGAGGGGCAGCATAGGGAATAATTAATGGTGAGGGGCAGCATAGGAAATAATTAATGGTGGAGGGGAAGTATAGGAAATAATTAATGGTGGAGGGGCAGTATAGGAAATAATTAATTTCAGGGCCAACATAGGGAATAATTATGAGGGGCAGTATAGGAAATAATTAATTTGAGGGGAAGTATAGGAAATAATTAATGGTGTAGAGGCAGTATAGGAAATAATTAATTTGAGGGGTAGTATAGGAAATAATTAATGGTGAGGGGCAGCATAGGGAATAATTAATTATGAGGGGCAGTATAGGAAATTATTATGAGGGGCAGTATAGGAAATAATTAATTTGAGGGAAGTATAGGAAATAATTAATGAGGAGGGGCAGTATAGGAAATAATGAATTATGAGGGGCAGTATAGGAAATAATTAATGGTGAGGGGCAGCATAGGGAATAATTAATGGTGAGGGGCAGCATAGGAAATAATTAATGGTGGAGGGGAAGTATAGGAAATAATTAATGGTGGAGGGGCAGTATAGGAAAGAATTAATTTCAGGGCCAACATAGGGAATAATTATGAGGGGCAGTATAGGAAATAATTAATTTGAGGGGAAGTATAGGAAATAATTAATGGTGTAGAGGCAGTATAGAAAATAATTAATTTGAGGTGCGGTATAGGAAATAATTAATGGTGAGGGGCAGCATAGGAAATAATTAATTTCAGGGCCAACATAGGGAATAATTATGAGGGGCAGTATAGGAAATAATTAATTTGAGGGAAAGTATAGGAAATAATTAATGGTGTAGAGGCAGTATAGGAAATAATTAATTTTAGGGGCAGTATAGGAAATAATTAATGGTGAGGGTCAGCATAGAAAATAATTAATTATGAGGGGCAGTATAGGAAATATTTTATTATGAGGGGCAGTATAGGAAATAATTAATTATGATGGGCAGTATAGGGAATAATTAATTATGAGGGGCAGTATAGGAAATAATTAACTATGAGGGGCAGTATAGGAAATAATTATGAGGGGCAGTATAGGAAATAATTAATTATGAGGGGCAGTATAGGAAATAATTAATGGTGAGTGGCAGCATAGGGAATAATTAATTATGAGGGGCAGTATAGGAAATAATTATGAGGGGCAGTATAGGAAATAATTAATTTGAGGGAAGTATAGGAAATAATTAATGGTGTAGGGGCAGTATAGGAAATAATTAATTTGAGGGGCAGTATAGGAAATAATTAATTTGAGGGGCAGTATAGGAAATAATTAATGGTGAGGGTCAGCATAGGAAATAATTAATTATGAGGGGCAGTATAGGAAATAATTAATTATGAGGGGCAGTATAGGAAATAATTAATGGTAAGGGGCAGCATAGGGAATAATTAATTATGAGGGGCAGTATAGGAAATAATTATGAGGGGCAGTATAGGAAATAATTAATTATGAGGGGCAGTATAGGAAATAATTGATGGTGTAGAGGCAGCATAGGGAATAATTAATGGTGAGGGGCAGCATAGGAAATAATTAATGGTGGAGGGGAAGTATAGGAAATAATTAATGGTGGAGGGGCAGTATAAGAAATAATTAATTATGAGAGGCAGTATAGGAAATAATTATCGGAGGAGGGGCAGCTTAGGAAATAATTAATGGTGGGGGGGGCAGTATAGGAAATAATTAATTTGAGGGGAAGTATAGGAAATAATTAATTTGAGGGGCAGTATAGGAAATAATTAATTTGAGGGGAAGTAAAGGAAATAAATAATTTGAGGGGAAGTATAGGAAATAATTAATGGTGGAGGGGCAGCATAGGAAATAATTAATTATGAGGGGCAGTATAGGAGATAATTAATTTGAGGGGAAGTATAGGAAATAATTAATTAGAGGGGAAGTATAGGAAATAATTAATGGTGGAGGGGCAGTATAGGAAATAATTAATTTGATGGGCAGTATAGGAAATAATTAATGGTGAGGGGCAGCATAGGGAATAATTAATTATGAGGGGCAGTATAGGAAATAATTATGAGGGGCAGTATAGGAAATAATTAATTTGAGGGGAAGTATAGGAAATAATTAATTATGAGGGGCAGAATAGGAAATAATTAATTATGAGGGGCAGTATAGGAAATAATTATGAGGGGCAGTATAGGAAATAATTAATTTGAGGGGAAGTATAGGAAATAATTAATGGTTGAGAAGCGGTATAGGAAATAATTAATTTGAGGGGAAGTATAGGAAATAATTAATGGTGGGGGGCAGTATAGGAAATAATTAATTTGAGGGGAAGTATAGGAAATAATTAATTTGAGGGGAAGTATAGGAAATAATAAATGGTGTAGAGGCAGTATAGGAAATAATTAATTTGAGGGGCAGTATAGGAAATAATTAATGGTGAGGGTCAGCATAGGAAATAATTAATTATGAGGGGCAGTATAGGAAATAATTAATTATGAGGGGCAGTATAGGAAACAATTAATTATGAGGGGCAGAATAGGGAATAATTAATTATGAGGGGCAGAATAGGAAATAATTAATTATGAGGGGCAGTATAGGAAATAATTAAGAGGGGCAGTTTAGGAAATAATTAATTTGAGGGGAAGTATAGGAAATAATTAATGGTTGAGAAGCGGTATAGGAAATAATTAATTTGAGGGGAAGTATAGGAAATAATTAATGGTGTAGGGGCAGTATAGGAAATAATTAATTTGAGGGGCAGTATAGGAAATAATTAATGGTGAGGGGCAGCATGGGAAATAATTAAGAATGAGGGGCAGTATAGGAGATAATTAATTTGAGGGGCAACATAGGGAATAATTATGAGGGGCAGTATAGGAAATAATTAATTTGAGGGGCAGTATAGGAAATAATTAATGGTGGGGGGAAACATAGGAAATAATTAATGGTGGGGGCAGTATAGGAACTAATTAATGGTGGAGGGGCAGCATAGGATATATTTAATGGTGGAGGGGCAGTATAGGAAATATTTAATTTGAGGGGAAGTATAGGAAATAATTAATTTGAGGGGAATTATAGGAAATAATTAATGGTGGAGGGGCAGTATAAGAAATAATTAATGGTGGAGAAGCAGTATAGGAAATAATTAATTTTAGGGGAAGTATAGGAAATAATTAATTTGAGGGGAAGTATAGGAAATAATTAATGGTGTAGGGGCAGTATAGGAAATAATTAATTTGAGGGGCAGTATAGGAAATAATTAATTATGAGGGGCAGTATAGGAAATAATTAATTATGAGGGGCAGTATAGGAAATAATTAATGGTGAGGGGCAGCATAGGGAATAATTAATGGTGGAGGGGAAGTATAGAAAATAATTAATGGTGGAGGGGCAGTATAGGAAATAATTAATTATGAGGGGCAGTATAGGAAATAATTAACTATGAGGGGCAGTATAGGAAATAATTATGAGGGGCAGTATAGGAAATAATTAATTTGAGGGGAAGTATAGGAAATAATTAATGGTTGAGAAGCGGTATAGGAAATAATTAATTTGAGGGGAAGTATAGGAAATAATTAATGGTGGGGGGCAGTATAGGAAATAATTAATTTGAGGGGAAGTATAGGAAATAATTAATTTGAGGGGAAGTATAGGAAATAATAAATGGTGTAGAGGCAGTTTAGGAAATAATTAATTTGAGGGGCAGTATAGGAAATAATTAATGGTGAGGGTCAGCATAGGAAATAATTAATTATGAGGGGCAGTATAGGAAACAATTAATTATGAGGGGCAGAATAGGGAATAATTAATTATGAGGGGCAGAATAGGAAATAATTAATTATGAGGGGCAGTATAGGAAATAATTAAGAGGGGCAGTTTAGGAAATAATTAATTTGAGGGGAAGTATAGAAAATAATAATGGTTGAGAAGCGGTATAGGAAATAATTAATTTGAGGGGAAGTATAGGAAATAATTAATGGTGTAGGGGCAGTATAGGAAATAATTAATTTGAGGGGCAGTATAGGAAATAATTAATGGTGAGGGGCAGCATGGGAAATAATTAAGAATGAGGGGCAGTATAGGAGATAATTAATTTGAGGGGCAACATAGGGAATAATTATGAGGGGCAGTATAGGAAATAATTAATTTGAGGGGCAGTATAGGAAATAATTAATGGTGGGGGGAAACATAGGAAATAATTAATGGTGGGGGCAGTATAGGAACTAATTAATGGTGGAGGGGCAGCATAGGATATATTTAATGGTGGAGGGGCAGTATAGGAAATATTTAATTTGAGGGGAAGTATAGGAAATAATTAATTTGAGGGGAAGTATAGGAAATAATTAATGGTGGAGGGGCAGTATAAGAAATAATTAATGGTGGAGAAGCAGTATAGGAAATAATTAATTTTAGGGGAAGTATAGGAAATAATTAATTTGAGGGGAAGTATAGGAAATAATTAATGGTGTAGGGGCAGTATAGGAAATAATTAATTTGAGGGGCAGTATAGGAAATAATTAATTATGAGGGGCAGTATAGGAAATAATTAATTATGAGGGGCAGTATAGGAAATAATTAATGGTGAGGGGCAGCATACGAAATAATTAATGGTGGAGGGGAAGTATAGGAAATAATTAATGGTGGAGGGGCAGTATAGGAAATAATTAATTATGAGGGGCAGTAAAGGAAATAATTAATTATGAGGGGCAGTATAGGAAATAATTAATTATGACGGGCAGTATAGGAAATAATTAATGGTGAGGGGCAGCATAGGGAATCATTAATGGTGGAGGGGAAGTATGGGAAATAATTAATGGTGGAGGGGCAGTATAGGAAATAATTAATGGTGGAGGGGCAGTATAGGAAATAATTAATGGTGGAGGGGCAGTATAGGAAATAATTATCGGTGGAGGGGCAGTATAGGAAATAATTATCGGTGGAGGGGCAGTATAGTAAATACTTAATTTGAGGGGAAGTATAGGAAATAATTAATTTGAGGGGCAGTATAGGAAATAATTAATTTGAGGGGCAGTATAGGAAATGATTAATGGTGGAGGGGCAATATAGGAAATAATTAATTTGAGGGGCAGTACAGGAAATGATTAATGGTGAGGGGCAGCATAGGAAATAATTAATGGTGGGGGGCAGTATAGGAAATAATTAATTTGAGGGGCAGTATAGGAAATAATTAATTATGAGGGGCAGTATAGGAAATAATTAATGGTGAGGGGCAGCATAGGGAATCATTTATGGTGGAGGGGAAGTATGGGAAATAAATAATGGTGGAGGGGCAGTATAGGAAATAATTAATGGTGGAGGGGCAGTATAGGAAATAATTAATGGTGGAGGGGCAGTATAGGAAATAATTATCGGTGGAGGGGCAGCTTAGGAAATAATTAATGGTGGAGGGGCAGTATAGTAAATACTTAATTTGAGGGGAAGTATAGGAAAAACTTAATTTGAGGGGCAGTATAGGAAATGATTAATGGTGGAGGGGCAATATAGGAAATAATTAATTTGAGGGGCAGTACAGGAAATGATTAATGGTGAGGGGCAGCATAGGAAATAATTAATGGTGGGGGGCAGTATAGGAAATAATTAATTTGAGGGGCAGTATAGGAAAAAATTAATTTGAGGGGAAGTATAGGAAATAATTAATTATGAGGGGCAGTATAGGAAATAATTAATGGTGAGGGGCAGCATAGGGAATAATTAATTATGAGGGGCAGTATAGGAAATAATTATGAGGGGCAGTATAGGAAATAATTAATTTGAGGGGAAGTATAGGAAATAATTAATGGTTGAGAAGCAGTATAGGAAATAATTAATTTGAGGGGAAGTATAGGAAATAATTAATTAGAGGGGAAGTATAGGAAATAATTAATGGTGTAGGGGCAGTATAGGAAATAATTAATGGTGAGTGGCAGCATAGGAAATAATTAATGGTGAGTGGCAGCATAGGAAATAATTAAGTATGAGGGGCAGTATAGGAGATAATTAATTTGAGGGGCAACATAGGGAATAATTATGAGGGGCAGTGTAGGAAATAATTAATTTGAGCGGCAGTATAGGAAATAATTAATGGTGGGGGGCAGCATAGGAAATAATTAATGGTGGAGGGGAAGTATAGGAAATAATTAATGGTGGAGGGGCAGTATAGGAAATAATTAATGGTGGAGGGGCAGTATAGGAAATAATTAATGGTGGAGGGGCAGTAAAGGAAATAATTATGAGGGGCAGTATAGGAAATAAATTATGAGGTGCGGTATAGGAAATAATTAATGGTGAGGGGCAGCATAGGAAATAATTAATTTGAGGGGCAGTATAGGAAATAATTAATGGTGAGGGGAAGTATAGGAAATAATAAATTTGAGGGGCAGTATAGGAAATAATTAAGTATGAGGGGCAGTATAGGAGATAATTATGAGGGGCAGTATAGGAAATAATTATGAGGGGCAGCATAGGAAATAATTAAGTATGAGGGGCAGTATAGGGAATAATTATGAGGGGCAACATAGGGAATAATTATGAGGGGCAGTATAGGAAATAATTAATTTGAGGGGAAGTATAGGAAATAATTAATGGTGTAGAGGCAGTATAGGAAATAATTAATTATGAGGGGCAGTATAGGAAATAATTAATTATGAGCGACAGTATAGGAAATAATTAATGGTAAGGGGCAGCATAGGGAATAATTAATGGTGAGGGGCAGCATAGGAAATAATTAATGGTGGAGGGGAAGTATAGGAAATAATTAATGGTGGAGGGGCAGTATAGGAAATAATTAATTTCAGGGCCAACATAGGGAATAATTATGAGGGGCAGTATAGGAAATAATTAATTTGAGGGGAAGTATAGGAAATAATTAATGGTGTAGAGGCAGTATAGGAAATAATTAATTTGAGGGGCAGTATAGGAAATAATTAATGGTGAGGGTCAGCATAGGAAATAATTAATTATGAGGGGCAGTATAGGAAATAATTAATTATGAGGGGCAGTATAGGAAATAATTAATTATGAGGGGCAGTATAGGAAATAATTAATTATGAGGGGCAGTATAGGAAATAATTAATGGTGTAGGGGCAGTATAGGAAATAATTAATTTGAGGGGCAGTATAGGAAATAATTAATGGTGAGGGGCAGTATAGGAAATAATTAATTATGAGGGGCAGTATAGGAAATAATTAATTATGAGGGGCAGTATAGGAAATAATTAATTATGAGGGGCAGTATAGGAAATAATTAATGGTGAGGGGCAGCATAGGGAATAATTAATGGTGGAGGGGAAGTATGGGAAATAATTAATGGTGGAGGGGCAGTATAGGAAATAATTAATGGTGGAGGGGCAGTATAGGAAATAATTAATGGTGGAGGGGCAGTATAGGAAATAATTATGAGGGGCAGTATAGGAAATAATTATGAGGTGCGGTATAGGAAATAATTAATGGTGAGGGGCAGCATAGGAAATAATTAATTTGAGGGGCAGTATAGGAAATAATTAATGGTGAGGGGAATTATAGGAAATAATTAATTTGAGGGGCAGTATAGGAAATAATTAAGTATGAGGGGCAGTATAGGAGATAATTATGAGGGGCAGTATAGGAAATAATTATGAGAGGCAGCATAGGAAATAATTAAGTATGAGGGGCAGTATAGGGAATAATTATGAGGGGCAACATAGGGAATAATTATGAGGGGCAGTATAGGAAATAATTAATTTGAGGGGAAGTAGAGGAAATAATTAATGGTGTAGAGGCAGTATAGGAAATAATTAATTATGAGGGGCAGTATAGGAAATAATTAATTATGAGGGCCAGTATAGGAAATAATTAATGGTGAGAGGCAGCATAGGGAATAATTAATGGTGAGGGGCAGCATAGGAAATAATTAATGGTGGAGGGGAAGTATAGGAAATAATTAATGGTGGAGGGGCAGTATAGGAAATAATTAATTTCAGGGCCAACATAGGGAATAATTATGAGGGGCAGTATAGGAAATAATTATGAGGGGCAGTATAGGAAATAATTAATTTGAGGGAAAGTATAGGAAATAATTAATGGTTGAAAAGCGGTATAAGAAAAAATTAATTTGAGGGGAAGTATAGGAAATAATTAATGGTGTAGGGGCAGTATAGGAAATAATTAATTTGAGGGGCAGTATAGGAAATAATTAATGGTGAGGGGCAGAATAGGAAATAATTAATGGTAAGGGGCAGCATAGGGAATAATTAATTATGAGGGGCAGTATAGGAAATAATTATGAGGGGCAGTATAGGAAATAATTAATTATGAGGGGCAGTATAGGAAATAATTGATGGTGTAGAGGCAGCATAGGGAATAATTAATGGTGAGTGGCAGCATAGGAAATAATTAATGGTGAGTGGCAGCATAGGAAATAATTAAGTATGAGGGGCAGTATAGGAGATAATTAATTTGAGGGGCAACATAGGGAATAATTATGAGGGGCAGTATAGGAAATAATTAATGGTGAGGGGCAGCATAGGGAATAATTAATTATGAGGGGCAGTATAGGAAATAATTAATTTGAGGGAAGTATAGGAAATAATTAATGAGGAGGGGCAGTATAGGAAATAATTAATTATGAGGGGCAGTATAGGAAATAATTAATGGTGGAGGGGAAGTATAGGAAATAATTAATTATGAGGGTCAGTAAAGGAAATAATTAATTATGAGGGGCAGTATAGGAAATAATTAATTATGAGGGGCAGTATAGGAAATAATTAATGGTGGAGGGGAAGTATAGGAAATAATTAATTATGAGGGTCAGTAAAGGAAATAATTAATTATGAGGGGCAGTATAGGAAATAATTAATTATGAGGGGCAGTATAGGAAATAATTAATGGTGGAGGGGCAGTATAGGAAATAATTAATGGTGAGGGGAAGTATAGGAAATAATTAATTTGAGGGGCAGTATAGGAAATAATTAAGTATGAGGGGCAGTATAGGAAATAATTATGAGGGGCAGTATAGGAAATAATTATGAGGGGCAGCATAGGAAATAATTAAGTATGAGGGGCAGTATAGGGAATAATTATGAGGGGCAACATAGGGAATAATTATGAGGGGCAGTATAGGAAATAATTAATTTGAGGGGAAGTATAGGAAATAATTAATGGTGTAGAGGCAGTATAGGAAATAATTAATTATGAGGGGCAGTATAGGAAATAATTAATTATGAGCGACAGTATAGGAAATAATTAATGGTGAGGGGCAGCATAGGTAATAATTAATGGTGAGGGGCAGCATAGGAAATAATTAATGGTGGAGGGGAAGTATAGGAAATAATTAATGGTGGAGGGGCAGTATAGGAAATAATTAATTTCAGGGCCAACATAGGGAATAATTATGAGGGGCAGTATAGGAAATAATTAATTTGAGGGGAAGTATAGGAAATATTTAATGGTATAGAGGCAGTATAGGAAATAATTAATTTGAGGGGTAGTATAGGAAATAATTAATGGTGAGGGGCAGCATAGGGAATAATTAATTATGAGGGGCAGTATAGGAAATAATTAATTTGAGGGAAGTATAGGAAATAATTAATGAGGAGGGGCAGTATAGGAAATAATGAATTATGAGGGGCAGTATAGGAAATAATTAATGGTGAGGGGCAGCATAGGGAATAATTAATGGTGAGGGGCAGCATAGGAAATAATTAATGGTGGAGGGGAAGTATAGGAAATAATTAATGGTGGAGGGGCAGTATAGGAAAGAATTAATTTCAGGGCCAACATAGGGAATAATTATGAGGGGCAGTATAGGAAATAATTAATTTGAGGGGAAGTATAGGAAATAATTAATGGTGTAGAGGCAGTATAGAAAATAATTAATTTGAGGTGCGGTATAGGAAATAATTAATGGTGAGGGGCAGCATAGGAAATAATTAATTTCAGGGCCAACATAGGGAATAATTATGAGGGGCAGTATAGGAAATAATTAATTTGAGGGAAAGTATAGGAAATAATTAATGGTGTAGAGGCAGTATAGGAAATAATTAATTTTAGGGGCAGTATAGGAAATAATTAATGGTGAGGGTCAGCATAGAAAATAATTAATTATGAGGGGCAGTATAGGAAATATTTTATTATGAGGGGCAGTATAGGAAATAATTAATTATGATGGGCAGTATAGGGAATAATTAATTATGAGGGGCAGTATAGGAAATAATTAACTATGAGGGGCAGTATAGGAAATAATTATGAGGGGCAGTATAGGAAATAATTAATTATGAGGGGCAGTATAGGAAATAATTAATGGTGAGTGGCAGCATAGGGAATAATTAATTATGAGGGGCAGTATAGGAAATAATTATGAGGGGCAGTATAGGAAATAATTAATTTGAGGGAAGTATAGGAAATAATTAATGGTGTAGGGGCAGTATAGGAAATAATTAATTTGAGGGGCAGTATAGGAAATAATTAATTTGAGGGGCAGTATAGGAAATAATTAATGGTGAGGGTCAGCATAGGAAATAATTAATTATGAGGGGCAGTATAGGAAATAATTAATTATGAGGGGCAGTATAGGAAATAATTAATGGTAAGGGGCAGCATAGGGAATAATTAATTATGAGGGGCAGTATAGGAAATAATTATGAGGGGCAGTATAGGAAATAATTAATTATGAGGGGCAGTATAGGAAATAATTGATGGTGTAGAGGCAGCATAGGGAATAATTAATGGTGAGGGGCAGCATAGGAAATAATTAATGGTGGAGGGGAAGTATAGGAAATAATTAATGGTGGAGGGGCAGTATAAGAAATAATTAATTATGAGAGGCAGTATAGGAAATAATTATCGGAGGAGGGGCAGCTTAGGAAATAATTAATGGTGGGGGGGCAGTATAGGAAATAATTAATTTGAGGGGAAGTATAGGAAATAATTAATTTGAGGGGCAGTATAGGAAATAATTAATTTGAGGGGAAGTAAAGGAAATAAATAATTTGAGGGGAAGTATAGGAAATAATTAATGGTGGAGGGGCAGCATAGGAAATAATTAATTATGAGGGGCAGTATAGGAGATAATTAATTTGAGGGGAAGTATAGGAAATAATTAATGGTGGAGGGGCAGTATAGGAAATAATTAATTTGATGGGCAGTATAGGAAATAATTAATGGTGAGGGGCAGCATAGGGAATAATTAATTATGAGGGGCAGTATAGGAAATAATTATGAGGGGCAGTATAGGAAATAATTAATTTGAGGGGAAGTATAGGAAATAATTAATGGTTGAGAAGCGGTATAGGAAATAATTAATTTGAGGGGAAGTATAGGAAATAATTAATGGTGGGGGGCAGTATAGGAAATAATTAATTTGAGGGGAAGTATAGGAAATAATTAATTTGAGGGGAAGTATAGGAAATAATAAATGGTGTAGAGGCAGTATAGGAAATAATTAATTTGAGGGGCAGTATAGGAAATAATTAATGGTGAGGGTCAGCATAGGAAATAATTAATTATGAGGGGCAGTATAGGAAATAATTAATTATGAGGGGCAGTATAGGAAACAATTAATTATGAGGGGCAGAATAGGGAATAATTAATTATGAGGGGCAGAATAGGAAATAATTAATTATGAGGGGCAGTATAGGAAATAATTAAGAGGGGCAGTTTAGGAAATAATTAATTTGAGGGGAAGTATAGGAAATAATTAATGGTTGAGAAGCGGTATAGGAAATAATTAATTTGAGGGGAAGTATAGGAAATAATTAATGGTGTAGGGGCAGTATAGGAAATAATTAATTTGAGGGGCAGTATAGGAAATAATTAATGGTGAGGGGCAGCATGGGAAATAATTAAGAATGAGGGGCAGTATAGGAGATAATTAATTTGAGGGGCAACATAGGGAATAATTATGAGGGGCAGTATAGGAAATAATTAATTTGAGGGGCAGTATAGGAAATAATTAATGGTGGGGGGAAACATAGGAAATAATTAATGGTGGGGGCAGTATAGGAACTAATTAATGGTGGAGGGGCAGCATAGGATATATTTAATGGTGGAGGGGCAGTATAGGAAATATTTAATTTGAGGGGAAGTATAGGAAATAATTAATTTGAGGGGAATTATAGGAAATAATTAATGGTGGAGGGGCAGTATAAGAAATAATTAATGGTGGAGAAGCAGTATAGGAAATAATTAATTTTAGGGGAAGTATAGGAAATAATTAATTTGAGGGGAAGTATAGGAAATAATTAATGGTGTAGGGGCAGTATAGGAAATAATTAATTTGAGGGGCAGTATAGGAAATAATTAATTATGAGGGGCAGTATAGGAAATAATTAATTATGAGGGGCAGTATAGGAAATAATTAATGGTGAGGGGCAGCATAGGGAATAATTAATGGTGGAGGGGAAGTATAGAAAATAATTAATGGTGGAGGGGCAGTATAGGATATAATTAATTATGAGGGGCAGTATAGGAAATAATTAACTATGAGGGGCAGTATAGGAAATAATTATGAGGGGCAGTATAGGAAATAATTAATTTGAGGGGAAGTATAGGAAATAATTAATGGTTGAGAAGCGGTATAGGAAATAATTAATTTGAGGGGAAGTATAGGAAATAATTAATGGTGGGGGGCAGTATAGGAAATAATTAATTTGAGGGGAAGTATAGGAAATAATTAATTTGAGGGGAAGTATAGGAAATAATAAATGGTGTAGAGGCAGTTTAGGAAATAATTAATTTGAGGGGCAGTATAGGAAATAATTAATGGTGAGGGTCAGCATAGGAAATAATTAATTATGAGGGGCAGTATAGGAAACAATTAATTATGAGGGGCAGAATAGGGAATAATTAATTATGAGGGGCAGAATAGGAAATAATTAATTATGAGGGGCAGTATAGGAAATAATTAAGAGGGGCAGTTTAGGAAATAATTAATTTGAGGGGAAGTATAGAAAATAATAATGGTTGAGAAGCGGTATAGGAAATAATTAATTTGAGGGGAAGTATAGGAAATAATTAATGGTGTAGGGGCAGTATAGGAAATAATTAATTTGAGGGGCAGTATAGGAAATAATTAATGGTGAGGGGCAGCATGGGAAATAATTAAGAATGAGGGGCAGTATAGGAGATAATTAATTTGAGGGGCAACATAGGGAATAATTATGAGGGGCAGTATAGGAAATAATTAATTTGAGGGGCAGTATAGGAAATAATTAATGGTGGGGGGAAACATAGGAAATAATTAATGGTGGGGGCAGTATAGGAACTAATTAATGGTGGAGGGGCAGCATAGGATATATTTAATGGTGGAGGGGCAGTATAGGAAATATTTAATTTGAGGGGAAGTATAGGAAATAATTAATTTGAGGGGAAGTATAGGAAATAATTAATGGTGGAGGGGCAGTATAAGAAATAATTAATGGTGGAGAAGCAGTATAGGAAATAATTAATTTTAGGGGAAGTATAGGAAATAATTAATTTGAGGGGAAGTATAGGAAATAATTAATGGTGTAGGGGCAGTATAGGAAATAATTAATTTGAGGGGCAGTATAGGAAATAATTAATTATGAGGGGCAGTATAGGAAATAATTAATTATGAGGGGCAGTATAGGAAATAATTAATGGTGAGGGGCAGCATACGAAATAATTAATGGTGGAGGGGAAGTATAGGAAATAATTAATGGTGGAGGGGCAGTATAGGAAATAATTAATTATGAGGGGCAGTATAGGAAATAATTAATTATGAGGGGCAGTATAGGAAATAATTAATTATGACGGGCAGTATAGGAAATAATTAATGGTGAGGGGCAGCATAGGGAATCATTAATGGTGGAGGGGAAGTATGGGAAATAATTAATGGTGGAGGGGCAGTATAGGAAATAATTAATGGTGGAGGGGCAGTATAGGAAATAATTAATGGTGGAGGGGCAGTATAGGAAATAATTATCGGTGGAGGGGCAGTATAGGAAATAATTATCGGTGGAGGGGCAGTATAGTAAATACTTAATTTGAGGGGAAGTATAGGAAATAATTAATTTGAGGGGCAGTATAGGAAATAATTAATTTGAGGGGCAGTATAGGAAATGATTAATGGTGGAGGGGCAATATAGGAAATAATTAATTTGAGGGGCAGTACAGGAAATGATTAATGGTGAGGGGCAGCATAGGAAATAATTAATGGTGGGGGGCAGTATAGGAAATAATTAATTTGAGGGGCAGTATAGGAAATAATTAATTTGAGGGGGAGTATAGGAAATAATAAATGGTGTAGAGGCAGTATAGGAAATAATTAATTTGAGGGGCAGTATAGGAAATAATTAATGGTGAGGGTCAGCATAGGAAATAATTAATTATGAGGGGCAGTATAGGAAATAATTAATTATGAGGGGCAGTATAGGAAACAATTAATTATGAGGGGCAGTATACGGAATAATTAATTATGAGGGGCAGAATAGGAAATAATTAATTATGAGGGGCAGTATAGGAAATAATTAAGAGGGGCAGTTTAGGAAATAATTAATTTGAGGGGAAGTATAGGAAATAATTAATGGTTGAGAAGCGGTATAGGAAATAATTAATTTGAGGGGAAGTATAGGAAATAATTAATGGTGTAGGGGCAGTATAGGAAATAATTAATGGTGGGGGCAGTATAGGAACTAATTAATGGTGGAGGGGCAGCATAGGATATATTTAATGGTGGAGGGGCAGTATAGGAAATATTTAATTTGAGGGGAAGTATAGGAAATAATTAATTTGAGGGGAAGTATAGGAAATAATTAATGGTGGAGGGGCAGTATAGGAAATAATTAATGGTGGAGAAGCAGTATAGGAAATAATTAATTTTAGGGGAAATATAGGAAATAATTAATTTGAGGGGAAGTATAGGAAATAATTAATGGTGTAGGGGCAGTATAGGAAATAATTAATTTGAGGGGCAGTATAGGAAATAATTAATTATGAGGGGCAGTATAGGAAATAATTAATGGTGAGGGGCAGCATAGGGAATAATTAATGGTGGAGGGGAAGTATAGGAAATAATTAATGGTGGAGGGGCAGTATAGGAAATAATTAATTATGAGGGGCAGTATAGGAAATAATTAATTATGAGGGGCAGTATAGGAAATAATTAATTATGAGGGGCAGTATAGGAAATAATTAATGGTGAGGGGCAGCATAGGGAATCATTTATGGTGGAGGGGAAGTATGGGAAATAAATAATGGTGGAGGGGCAGTATAGGAAATAATTAATGGTGGAGGGGCAGTATAGGAAATAATTAATGGTGGAGGGGCAGTATAGGAAATAATTATCGGTGGAGGGGCAGCTTAGGAAATAATTAATGGTGGAGGGGCAGTATAGTAAATACTTAATTTGAGGGGAAGTATAGGAAAAACTTAATTTGAGGGGCAGTATAGGAAATGATTAATGGTGGAGGGGCAATATAGGAAATAATTAATTTGAGGGGCAGTACAGGAAATGATTAATGGTGAGGGGCAGCATAGGAAATAATTAATGGTGGGGGGCAGTATAGGAAATAATTAATTTGAGGGGCAGTATAGGAAAAAATTAATTTGAGGGGAAGTATAGGAAATAATTAATTATGAGGGGCAGTATAGGAAATAATTAATGGTGAGGGGCAGCATAGGGAATAATTAATTATGAGGGGCAGTATAGGAAATAATTATGAGGGGCAGTATAGGAAATAATTAATTTGAGGGGAAGTATAGGAAATAATTAATGGTTGAGAAGCAGTATAGGAAATAATTAATTTGAGGGGAAGTATAGGAAATAATTAATTAGAGGGGAAGTATAGGAAATAATTAATGGTGTAGGGGCAGTATAGGAAATAATTAATGGTGAGTGGCAGCATAGGAAATAATTAATGGTGAGTGGCAGCATAGGAAATAATTAAGTATGAGGGGCAGTATAGGAGATAATTAATTTGAGGGGCAACATAGGGAATAATTATGAGGGGCAGTGTAGGAAATAATTAATTTGAGCGGCAGTATAGGAAATAATTAATGGTGGGGGGCAGCATAGGAAATAATTAATGGTGGAGGGGAAGTATAGGAAATAATTAATGGTGGAGGGGCAGTATAGGAAATAATTAATGGTGGAGGGGCAGTATAGGAAATAATTAATGGTGGAGGGGCAGTAAAGGAAATAATTATGAGGGGCAGTATAGGAAATAAATTATGAGGTGCGGTATAGGAAATAATTAATGGTGAGGGGCAGCATAGGAAATAATTAATTTGAGGGGCAGTATAGGAAATAATTAATGGTGAGGGGAAGTATAGGAAATAATAAATTTGAGGGGCAGTATAGGAAATAATTAAGTATGAGGGGCAGTATAGGAGATAATTATGAGGGGCAGTATAGGAAATAATTATGAGGGGCAGCATAGGAAATAATTAAGTATGAGGGGCAGTATAGGGAATAATTATGAGGGGCAACATAGGGAATAATTATGAGGGGCAGTATAGGAAATAATTAATTTGAGGGGAAGTATAGGAAATAATTAATGGTGTAGAGGCAGTATAGGAAATAATTAATTATGAGGGGCAGTATAGGAAATAATTAATTATGAGCGACAGTATAGGAAATAATTAATGGTAAGGGGCAGCATAGGGAATAATTAATGGTGAGGGGCAGCATAGGAAATAATTAATGGTGGAGGGGAAGTATAGGAAATAATTAATGGTGGAGGGGCAGTATAGGAAATAATTAATTTCAGGGCCAACATAGGGAATAATTATGAGGGGCAGTATAGGAAATAATTAATTTGAGGGGAAGTATAGGAAATAATTAATGGTGTAGAGGTAGTATAGGAAATAATTAATTTGAGGGGCAGTATAGGAAATAATTAATGGTGAGGGTCAGCATAGGAAATAATTAATTATGAGGGGCAGTATAGGAAATAATTAATTATGAGGGGCAGTATAGGAAATAATTAATTATGAGGGGCAGTATAGGAAATAATTAATTATGAGGGGCAGTATAGGAAATAATTAATGGTGTAGGGGCAGTATAGGAAATAATTAATTTGAGGGGCAGTATAGGAAATAATTAATGGTGAGGGGCAGTATAGGAAATAATTAATTATGAGGGGCAGTATAGGAAATAATTAATTATGAGGGGCAGTATAGGAAATAATTAATTATGAGGGGCAGTATAGGAAATAATTAATGGTGAGGGGCAGCATAGGGAATAATTAATGGTGGAGGGGAAGTATGGGAAATAATTAATGGTGGAGGGGCAGTATAGGAAATAATTAATGGTGGAGGGGCAGTATAGGAAATAATTAATGGTGGAGGGGCAGTATAGGAAATAATTATGAGGGGCAGTATAGGAAATAATTATGAGGTGCGGTATAGGAAATAATTAATGGTGAGGGGCAGCATAGGAAATAATTAATTTGAGGGGCAGTATAGGAAATAATTAATGGTGAGGGGAAGTATAGGAAATAATTAATTTGAGGGGCAGTATAGGAAATAATTAAGTATGAGGGGCAGTATAGGAGATAATTATGAGGGGCAGTATAGGAAATAATTATGAGAGGCAGCATAGGAAATAATTAAGTATGAGGGGCAGTATAGGGAATAATTATGAGGGGCAACATAGGGAATAATTATGAGGGGCAGTATAGGAAATAATTAATTTGAGGGGAAGTAGAGGAAATAATTAATGGTGTAGAGGCAGTATAGGAAATAATTAATTATGAGGGGCAGTATAGGAAATAATTAATTATGAGGGCCAGTATAGGAAATAATTAATGGTGAGAGGCAGCATAGGGAATAATTAATGGTGAGGGGCAGCATAGGAAATAATTAATGGTGGAGGGGAAGTATAGGAAATAATTAATGGTGGAGGGGCAGTATAGGAAATAATTAATTTCAGGGCCAACATAGGGAATAATTATGAGGGGCAGTATAGGAAATAATTATGAGGGGCAGTATAGGAAATAATTAATTTGAGGGAAAGTATAGGAAATAATTAATGGTTGAAAAGCGGTATAAGAAAAAATTAATTTGAGGGGAAGTATAGGAAATAATTAATGGTGTAGGGGCAGTATAGGAAATAATTAATTTGAGGGGCAGTATAGGAAATAATTAATGGTGAGGGGCAGAATAGGAAATAATTAATGGTAAGGGGCAGCATAGGGAATAATTAATTATGAGGGGCAGTATAGGAAATAATTATGAGGGGCAGTATAGGAAATAATTAATTATGAGGGGCAGTATAGGAAATAATTGATGGTGTAGAGGCAGCATAGGGAATAATTAATGGTGAGTGGCAGCATAGGAAATAATTAATGGTGAGTGGCAGCATAGGAAATAATTAAGTATGAGGGGCAGTATAGGAGATAATTAATTTGAGGGGCAACATAGGGAATAATTATGAGGGGCAGTATAGGAAATAATTAATTTGAGGGAAGTATAGGAAATAATTAATGAGGAGGGGCAATATAGGAAATAATTAATTATGAGGGGCAGTATAGGAAATAATTAATGGTGGAGGGGAAGTATAGGAAATAATTAATTATGAGGGTCAGTAAAGGAAATAATTAATTATGAGGGGCAGTATAGGAAATAATTAATTATGAGGGGCAGTATAGGAAATAATTAATGGTGGAGGGGAAGTATAGGAAATAATTAATTATGAGGGTCAGTAAAGGAAATAATTAATTATGAGGGGCAGTATAGGAAATAATTAATTATGAGGGGCAGTATAGGAAATAATTAATGGTGGAGGGGCAGTATAGGAAATAATTAATGGTGAGGGGAAGTATAGGAAATAATTAATTTGAGGGGCAGTATAGGAAATAATTAAGTATGAGGGGCAGTATAGGAAATAATTATGAGGGGCAGTATAGGAAATAATTATGAGGGGCAGCATAGGAAATAATTAAGTATGAGGGGCAGTATAGGGAATAATTATGAGGGGCAACATAGGGAATAATTATGAGGGGCAGTATAGGAAATAATTAATTTGAGGGGAAGTATAGGAAATAATTAATGGTGTAGAGGCAGTATAGGAAATAATTAATTATGAGGGGCAGTATAGGAAATAATTAATTATGAGCGACAGTATAGGAAATAATTAATGGTGAGGGGCAGCATAGGGAATAATTAATGGTGAGGGGCAGCATAGGAAATAATTAATGGTGGAGGGGAAGTATAGGAAATAATTAATGGTGGAGGGGCAGTATAGGAAATAATTAATTTCAGGGCCAACATAGGGAATAATTATGAGGGGCAGTATAGGAAATAATTAATTTGAGGGGAAGTATAGGAAATAATTAATGGTGTAGAGGCAGTATAGGAAATAATTAATTTGAGGGGTAGTATAGGAAATAATTAATGGTGAGGGGCAGCATAGGGAATAATTAATTATGAGGGGCAGTATAGGAAATAATTAATTTGAGGGAAGTATAGGAAATAATTAATGAGGAGGGGCAGTATAGGAAATAATGAATTATGAGGGGCAGTATAGGAAATAATTAATGGTGAGGGGCAGCATAGGGAATAATTAATGGTGAGGGGCAGCATAGGAAATAATTAATGGTGGAGGGGAAGTATAGGAAATAATTAATGGTGGAGGGGCAGTATAGGAAAGAATTAATTTCAGGGCCAACATAGGGAATAATTATGAGGGGCAGTATAGGAAATAATTAATTTGAGGGGAAGTATAGGAAATAATTAATGGTGTAGAGGCAGTATAGAAAATAATTAATTTGAGGTGCGGTATAGGAAATAATTAATGGTGAGGGGCAGCATAGGAAATAATTAATTTCAGGGCCAACATAGGGAATAATTATGAGGGGCAGTATAGGAAATAATTAATTTGAGGGAAAGTATAGGAAATAATTAATGGTGTAGAGGCAGTATAGGAAATAATTAATTTTAGGGGCAGTATAGGAAATAATTAATGGTGTAGGGGCAGTATAGGAAATAATTAATTTGAGGGGCAGTATAGGAAATAATTAATTTGAGGGGCAGTATAGGAAATAATTAATGGTGAGGGTCAGCATAGGAAATAATTAATTATGAGGGGCAGTATAGGAAATAATTAATTATGAGGGGCAGTATAGGAAATAATTAATGGTAAGGGGCAGCATAGGGAATAATTAATTATGAGGGGCAGTATAGGAAATAATTAACTATGAGGGGCAGTATAGGAAATAATTATGAGGGGCAGTATAGGAAATAATTAATTATGAGGGGCAGTATAGGAAATAATTAATGGTGAGTGGCAGCATAGGGAATAATTAATTATGAGGGGCAGTATAGGAAATAATTATGAGGGGCAGTATAGGAAATAATTAATTTGAGGGAAGTATAGGAAATAATTAATGGTGTAGGGGCAGTATAGGAAATAATTAATTTGAGGGGCAGTATAGGAAATAATTAATTTGAGGGGCAGTATAGGAAATAATTAATGGTGAGGGTCAGCATAGGAAATAATTAATTATGAGGGGCAGTATAGGAAATAATTAATTATGAGGGGCAGTATAGGAAATAATTAATGGTAAGGGGCAGCATAGGGAATAATTAATTATGAGGGGCAGTATAGGAAATAATTATGAGGGGCAGTATAGGAAATAATTAATTATGAGGGGCAGTATAGGAAATAATTGATGGTGTAGAGGCAGCATAGGGAATAATTAATGGTGAGGGGCAGCATAGGAAATAATTAATGGTGGAGGGGAAGTATAGGAAATAATTAATGGTGGAGGGGCAGTATAAGAAATAATTAATTATGAGAGGCAGTATAGGAAATAATTATCGGAGGAGGGGCAGCTTAGGAAATAATTAATGGTGGGGGGGCAGTATAGGAAATAATTAATTTGAGGGGAAGTATAGGAAATAATTAATTTGAGGGGCAGTATAGGAAATAATTAATTTGAGGGGAAGTAAAGGAAATAAATAATTTGAGGGGAAGTATAGGAAATAATTAATGGTGGAGGGGCAGCATAGGAAATAATTAATTATGAGGGGCAGTATAGGAGATAATTAATTTGAGGGGAAGTATAGGAAATAATTAATTAGAGGGGAAGTATAGGAAATAATTAATGGTGGAGGGGCAGTATAGGAAATAATTAATTTGATGGGCAGTATAGGAAATAATTAATGGTGAGGGGCAGCATAGGGAATAATTAATTATGAGGGGCAGTATAGGAAATAATTATGAGGGGCAGTATAGGAAATAATTAATTTGAGGGGAAGTATAGGAAATAATTAATTATGAGGGGCAGAATAGGAAATAATTAATTATGAGGGGCAGTATAGGAAATAATTATGAGGGGCAGTATAGGAAATAATTAATTTGAGGGGAAGTATAGGAAATAATTAATGGTTGAGAAGCGGTATAGGAAATAATTAATTTGAGGGGAAGTATAGGAAATAATTAATGGTGGGGGGCAGTATAGGAAATAATTAATTTGAGGGGAAGTATAGGAAATAATTAATTTGAGGGGAAGTATAGGAAATAATAAATGGTGTAGAGGCAGTATAGGAAATAATTAATTTGAGGGGCAGTATAGGAAATAATTAATGGTGAGGGTCAGCATAGGAAATAATTAATTATGAGGGGCAGTATAGGAAATAATTAATTATGAGGGGCAGTATAGGAAACAATTAATTATGAGGGGCAGAATAGGGAATAATTAATTATGAGGGGCAGAATAGGAAATAATTAATTATGAGGGGCAGTATAGGAAATAATTAAGAGGGGCAGTTTAGGAAATAATTAATTTGAGGGGAAGTATAGGAAATAATTAATGGTTGAGAAGCGGTATAGGAAATAATTAATTTGAGGGGAAGTATAGGAAATAATTAATGGTGTAGGGGCAGTATAGGAAATAATTAATTTGAGGGGCAGTATAGGAAATAATTAATGGTGAGGGGCAGCATGGGAAATAATTAAGAATGAGGGGCAGTATAGGAGATAATTAATTTGAGGGGCAACATAGGGAATAATTATGAGGGGCAGTATAGGAAATAATTAATTTGAGGGGCAGTATAGGAAATAATTAATGGTGAGGGTCAGCATAGGAAATAATTAATTATGAGGGGCAGTATAGGAAACAATTAATTATGAGGGGCAGAATAGGGAATAATTAATTATGAGGGGCAGAATAGGAAATAATTAATTATGAGGGGCAGTATAGGAAATAATTAAGAGGGGCAGTTTAGGAAATAATTAATTTGAGGGGAAGTATAGAAAATAATAATGGTTGAGAAGCGGTATAGGAAATAATTAATTTGAGGGGAAGTATAGGAAATAATTAATGGTGTAGGGGCAGTATAGGAAATAATTAATTTGAGGGGCAGTATAGGAAATAATTAATGGTGAGGGGCAGCATGGGAAATAATTAAGAATGAGGGGCAGTATAGGAGATAATTAATTTGAGGGGCAACATAGGGAATAATTATGAGGGGCAGTATAGGAAATAATTAATTTGAGGGGCAGTATAGGAAATAATTAATGGTGGGGGGAAACATAGGAAATAATTAATGGTGGGGGCAGTATAGGAACTAATTAATGGTGGAGGGGCAGCATAGGATATATTTAATGGTGGAGGGGCAGTATAGGAAATATTTAATTTGAGGGGAAGTATAGGAAATAATTAATTTGAGGGGAAGTATAGGAAATAATTAATGGTGGAGGGGCAGTATAAGAAATAATTAATGGTGGAGAAGCAGTATAGGAAATAATTAATTTTAGGGGAAGTATAGGAAATAATTAATTTGAGGGGAAGTATAGGAAATAATTAATGGTGTAGGGGCAGTATAGGAAATAATTAATTTGAGGGGCAGTATAGGAAATAATTAATTATGAGGGGCAGTATAGGAAATAATTAATTATGAGGGGCAGTATAGGAAATAATTAATGGTGAGGGGCAGCATACGAAATAATTAATGGTGGAGGGGAAGTATAGGAAATAATTAATGGTGGAGGGGCAGTATAGGAAATAATTAATTATGAGGGGCAGTATAGGAAATAATTAATTATGAGGGGCAGTATAGGAAATAATTAATTATGACGGGCAGTATAGGAAATAATTAATGGTGAGGGGCAGCATAGGGAATCATTAATGGTGGAGGGGAAGTATGGGAAATAATTAATGGTGGAGGGGCAGTATAGGAAATAATTAATGGTGGAGGGGCAGTATAGGAAATAATTAATGGTGGAGGGGCAGTATAGGAAATAATTATCGGTGGAGGGGCAGTATAGGAAATAATTATCGGTGGAGGGGCAGTATAGTAAATACTTAATTTGAGGGGAAGTATAGGAAATAATTAATTTGAGGGGCAGTATAGGAAATAATTAATTTGAGGGGCAGTATAGGAAATGATTAATGGTGGAGGGGCAATATAGGAAATAATTAATTTGAGGGGCAGTACAGGAAATGATTAATGGTGAGGGGCAGCATAGGAAATAATTAATGGTGGGGGGCAGTATAGGAAATAATTAATTTGAGGGGCAGTATAGGAAATAATTAATTTGAGGGGGAGTATAGGAAATAATAAATGGTGTAGAGGCAGTATAGGAAATAATTAATTTGAGGGGCAGTATAGGAAATAATTAATGGTGAGGGTCAGCATAGGAAATAATTAATTATGAGGGGCAGTATAGGAAATAATTAATTATGAGGGGCAGTATAGGAAACAATTAATTATGAGGGGCAGTATACGGAATAATTAATTATGAGGGGCAGAATAGGAAATAATTAATTATGAGGGGCAGTATAGGAAATAATTAAGAGGGGCAGTTTAGGAAATAATTAATTTGAGGGGAAGTATAGGAAATAATTAATGGTTGAGAAGCGGTATAGGAAATAATTAATTTGAGGGGAAGTATAGGAAATAATTAATGGTGTAGGGGCAGTATAGGAAATAATTAATTTGAGGGGCAGTATAGGAAATAATTAATGGTGAGGGGCAGCATGGGAAATAATTAAGAATGAGGGGCAGTATAGGAGATAATTAATTTGAGGGGCAACATAGGGAATAATTATGAGGGGCAGTATAGGAAATAATTAATTTGAGGGGCAGTATAGGAAATAATTAATGGTGAGGGGCAGCATAGGAAATAATTAATGGTGGGGGCAGTATAGGAACTAATTAATGGTGGAGGGGCAGCATAGGATATATTTAATGGTGGAGGGGCAGTATAGGAAATATTTAATTTGAGGGGAAGTATAGGAAATAATTAATTTGAGGGGAAGTATAGGAAATAATTAATGGTGGAGGGGCAGTATAGGAAATAATTAATGGTGGAGAAGCAGTATAGGAAATAATTAATTTTAGGGGAAATATAGGAAATAATTAATTTGAGGGGAAGTATAGGAAATAATTAATGGTGTAGGGGCAGTATAGGAAATAATTAATTTGAGGGGCAGTATAGGAAATAATTAATTATGAGGGGCAGTATAGGAAATAATTAATGGTGAGGGGCAGCATAGGGAATAATTAATGGTGGAGGGGAAGTATAGGAAATAATTAATGGTGGAGGGGCAGTATAGGAAATAATTAATTATGAGGGGCAGTATAGGAAATAATTAATGGTGAGGGGCAGCATAGGGAATCATTTATGGTGGAGGGGAAGTATGGGAAATAAATAATGGTGGAGGGGCAGTATAGGAAATAATTAATGGTGGAGGGGCAGTATAGGAAATAATTAATGGTGGAGGGGCAGTATAGGAAATAATTATCGGTGGAGGGGCAGCTTAGGAAATAATTAATGGTGGAGGGGCAGTATAGTAAATACTTAATTTGAGGGGAAGTATAGGAAAAACTTAATTTGAGGGGCAGTATAGGAAATGATTAATGGTGGAGGGGCAATATAGGAAATAATTAATTTGAGGGGCAGTACAGGAAATGATTAATGGTGAGGGGCAGCATAGGAAATAATTAATGGTGGGGGGCAGTATAGGAAATAATTAATTTGAGGGGCAGTATAGGAAAAAATTAATTTGAGGGGAAGTATAGGAAATAATTAATTATGAGGGGCAGTATAGGAAATAATTAATGGTGAGGGGCAGCATAGGGAATAATTAATTATGAGGGGCAGTATAGGAAATAATTATGAGGGGCAGTATAGGAAATAATTAATTTGAGGGGAAGTATAGGAAATAATTAATGGTTGAGAAGCAGTATAGGAAATAATTAATTTGAGGGGAAGTATAGGAAATAATTAATTAGAGGGGAAGTATAGGAAATAATTAATGGTGTAGGGGCAGTATAGGAAATAATTAATGGTGAGTGGCAGCATAGGAAATAATTAATGGTGAGTGGCAGCATAGGAAATAATTAAGTATGAGGGGCAGTATAGGAGATAATTAATTTGAGGGGCAACATAGGGAATAATTATGAGGGGCAGTGTAGGAAATAATTAATTTGAGCGGCAGTATAGGAAATAATTAATGGTGGGGGGCAGCATAGGAAATAATTAATGGTGGAGGGGAAGTATAGGAAATAATTAATGGTGGAGGGGCAGTATAGGAAATAATTAATGGTGGAGGGGCAGTATAGGAAATAATTAATGGTGGAGGGGCAGTAAAGGAAATAATTATGAGGGGCAGTATAGGAAATAAATTATGAGGTGCGGTATAGGAAATAATTAATGGTGAGGGGCAGCATAGGAAATAATTAATTTGAGGGGCAGTATAGGAAATAATTAATGGTGAGGGGAAGTATAGGAAATAATAAATTTGAGGGGCAGTATAGGAAATAATTAAGTATGAGGGGCAGTATAGGAGATAATTATGAGGGGCAGTATAGGAAATAATTATGAGGGGCAGCATAGGAAATAATTAAGTATGAGGGGCAGTATAGGGAATAATTATGAGGGGCAACATAGGGAATAATTATGAGGGGCAGTATAGGAAATAATTAATTTGAGGGGAAGTATAGGAAATAATTAATGGTGTAGAGGCAGTATAGGAAATAATTAATTATGAGGGGCAGTATAGGAAATAATTAATTATGAGCGACAGTATAGGAAATAATTAATGGTAAGGGGCAGCATAGGGAATAATTAATGGTGAGGGGCAGCATAGGAAATAATTAATGGTGGAGGGGAAGTATAGGAAATAATTAATGGTGGAGGGGCAGTATAGGAAATAATTAATTTCAGGGCCAACATAGGGAATAATTATGAGGGGCAGTATAGGAAATAATTAATTTGAGGGGAAGTATAGGAAATAATTAATGGTGTAGAGGCAGTATAGGAAATAATTAATTTGAGGGGCAGTATAGGAAATAATTAATGGTGAGGGTCAGCATAGGAAATAATTAATTATGAGGGGCAGTATAGGAAATAATTAATTATGAGGGGCAGTATAGGAAATAATTAATTATGAGGGGCAGTATAGGAAATAATTAATTATGAGGGGCAGTATAGGAAATAATTAATGGTGTAGGGGCAGTATAGGAAATAATTAATTTGAGGGGCAGTATAGGAAATAATTAATGGTGAGGGGCAGTATAGGAAATAATTAATTATGAGGGGCAGTATAGGAAATAATTAATTATGAGGGGCAGTATAGGAAATAATTAATTATGAGGGGCAGTATAGGAAATAATTAATGGTGAGGGGCAGCATAGGGAATAATTAATGGTGGAGGGGAAGTATGGGAAATAATTAATGGTGGAGGGGCAGTATAGGAAATAATTAATGGTGGAGGGGCAGTATAGGAAATAATTAATGGTGGAGGGGCAGTATAGGAAATAATTATGAGGGGCAGTATAGGAAATAATTATGAGGTGCGGTATAGGAAATAATTAATGGTGAGGGGCAGCATAGGAAATAATTAATTTGAGGGGCAGTATAGGAAATAATTAATGGTGAGGGGAAGTATAGGAAATAATTAATTTGAGGGGCAGTATAGGAAATAATTAAGTATGAGGGGCAGTATAGGAGATAATTATGAGGGGCAGTATAGGAAATAATTATGAGAGGCAGCATAGGAAATAATTAAGTATGAGGGGCAGTATAGGGAATAATTATGAGGGGCAACATAGGGAATAATTATGAGGGGCAGTATAGGAAATAATTAATTTGAGGGGAAGTAGAGGAAATAATTAATGGTGTAGAGGCAGTATAGGAAATAATTAATTATGAGGGGCAGTATAGGAAATAATTAATTATGAGGGCCAGTATAGGAAATAATTAATGGTGAGAGGCAGCATAGGGAATAATTAATGGTGAGGGGCAGCATAGGAAATAATTAATGGTGGAGGGGAAGTATAGGAAATAATTAATGGTGGAGGGGCAGTATAGGAAATAATTAATTTCAGGGCCAACATAGGGAATAATTATGAGGGGCAGTATAGGAAATAATTATGAGGGGCAGTATAGGAAATAATTAATTTGAGGGAAAGTATAGGAAATAATTAATGGTTGAAAAGCGGTATAAGAAAAAATTAATTTGAGGGGAAGTATAGGAAATAATTAATGGTGTAGGGGCAGTATAGGAAATAATTAATTTGAGGGGCAGTATAGGAAATAATTAATGGTGAGGGGCAGAATAGGAAATAATTAATGGTAAGGGCAGCATAGGGAATAATTAATTATGAGGGGCAGTATAGGAAATAATTATGAGGGGCAGTATAGGAAATAATTAATTATGAGGGGCAGTATAGGAAATAATTGATGGTGTAGAGGCAGCATAGGGAATAATTAATGGTGAGTGGCAGCATAGGAAATAATTAATGGTGAGTGGCAGCATAGGAAATAATTAAGTATGAGGGGCAGCATAGGAGATAATTAATTTGAGGGGCAACATAGGGAATAATTGTGAGGGGCAGTATAGGAAATAATTAATGGTGAGGGGCAGCATAGGGAATAATTAATTATGAGGGGCAGTATAGGAAATAATTAATTTGAGGGAAGTATAGGAAATAATTAATGAGGAGGGGCAGTATAGGAAATAATTAATTATGAGGGGCAGTATAGGAAATAATTAATGGTGGAGGGGAAGTATAGGAAATAATTAATTATGAGGGTCAGTAAAGGAAATAATTAATTATGAGGGGCAGTATAGGAAATAATTAATTATGAGGGGCAGTATAGGAAATAATTAATGGTGGAGGGGAAGTATAGGAAATAATTAATTATGAGGGTCAGTAAAGGAAATAATTAATTATGAGGGGCAGTATAGGAAATAATTAATTATGAGGGGCAGTATAGGAAATAATTAATGGTGGAGGGGCAGTTTAGGAAATAATTAATGGTGAGGGGAAGTATAGGAAATAATTAATTTGAGGGGCAGTATAGGAAATAATTAAGTATGAGGGGCAGTATAGGAAATAATTATGAGGGGCAGTATAGGAAATAATTATGAGGGGCAGCATAGGAAATAATTAAGTATGAGGGGCAGTATAGGGAATAATTATGAGGGGCAACATAGGGAATAATTATGAGGGGCAGTATAGGAAATAATTAATTTGAGGGGAAGTATAGGAAATAATTAATGGTGTAGAGGCAGTATAGGAAATAATTAATTATGAGGGGCAGTATAGGAAATAATTAATTATGAGCGACAGTATAGGAAATAATTAATGGTGAGGGGCAGCATAGGGAATAATTAATGGTGAGGGGCAGCATAGGAAATAATTAATGGTGGAGGGGAAGTATAGGAAATAATTAATGGTGGAGGGGCAGTATAGGAAATAATTAATTTCAGGGCCAACATAGGGAATAATTATGAGGGGCAGTATAGGAAATAATTAATTTGAGGGGAAGTATAGGAAATAATTAATGGTGTAGAGGCAGTATAGGAAATAATTAATTTGAGGGGTAGTATAGGAAATAATTAATGGTGAGGGGCAGCATAGGGAATAATTAATTATGAGGGGCAGTATAGGAAATTATTATGAGGGGCAGTATAGGAAATAATTAATTTGAGGGAAGTATAGGAAATAATTAATGAGGAGGGGCAGTATAGGAAATAATGAATTATGAGGGGCAGTATAGGAAATAATTAATGGTGAGGGGCAGCATAGGGAATAATTAATGGTGAGGGGCAGCATAGGAAATAATTAATGGTGGAGGGGAAGTATAGGAAATAATTAATGGTGGAGGGGCAGTATAGGAAAGAATTAATTTCAGGGCCAACATAGGGAATAATTATGAGGGGCAGTATAGGAAATAATTAATTTGAGGGGAAGTATAGGAAATAATTAATGGTGTAGAGGCAGTATAGAAAATAATTAATTTGAGGTGCGGTATAGGAAATAATTAATGGTGAGGGGCAGCATAGGAAATAATTAATTTCAGGGCCAACATAGGGAATAATTATGAGGGGCAGTATAGGAAATAATTAATTTGAGGGAAAGTATAGGAAATAATTAATGGTGTAGAGGCAGTATAGGAAATAATTAATTTTAGGGGCAGTATAGGAAATAATTAATGGTGAGGGTCAGCATAGAAAATAATTAATTATGAGGGGCAGTATAGGAAATATTTTATTATGAGGGGCAGTATAGGAAATAATTAATTATGATGGGCAGTATAGGGAATAATTAATTATGAGGGGCAGTATAGGAAATAATTAACTATGAGGGGCAGTATAGGAAATAATTATGAGGGGCAGTATAGGAAATAATTAATTATGAGGGGCAGTATAGGAAATAATTAATGGTGAGTGGCAGCATAGGGAATAATTAATTATGAGGGGCAGTATAGGAAATAATTATGAGGGGCAGTATAGGAAATAATTAATTTGAGGGAAGTATAGGAAATAATTAATGGTGTAGGGGCAGTATAGGAAATAATTAATTTGAGGGGCAGTATAGGAAATAATTAATTTGAGGGGCAGTATAGGAAATAATTAATGGTGAGGGTCAGCATAGGAAATAATTAATTATGAGGGGCAGTATAGGAAATAATTAATTATGAGGGGCAGTATAGGAAATAATTAATGGTAAGGGGCAGCATAGGGAATAATTAATTATGAGGGGCAGTATAGGAAATAATTATGAGGGGCAGTATAGGAAATAATTAATTATGAGGGGCAGTATAGGAAATAATTGATGGTGTAGAGGCAGCATAGGGAATAATTAATGGTGAGGGGCAGCATAGGAAATAATTAATGGTGGAGGGGAAGTATAGGAAATAATTAATGGTGGAGGGGCAGTATAAGAAATAATTAATTATGAGAGGCAGTATAGGAAATAATTATCGGAGGAGGGGCAGCTTAGGAAATAATTAATGGTGGGGGGGGCAGTATAGGAAATAATTAATTTGAGGGGAAGTATAGGAAATAATTAATTTGAGGGGCAGTATAGGAAATAATTAATTTGAGGGGAAGTAAAGGAAATAAATAATTTGAGGGGAAGTATAGGAAATAATTAATGGTGGAGGGGCAGCATAGGAAATAATTAATTATGAGGGGCAGTATAGGAGATAATTAATTTGAGGGGAAGTATAGGAAATAATTAATTAGAGGGGAAGTATAGGAAATAATTAATGGTGGAGGGGCAGTATAGGAAATAATTAATTTGATGGGCAGTATAGGAAATAATTAATGGTGAGGGGCAGCATAGGGAATAATTAATTATGAGGGGCAGTATAGGAAATAATTATGAGGGGCAGTATAGGAAATAATTAATTTGAGGGGAAGTATAGGAAATAATTAATTATGAGGGGCAGAATAGGAAATAATTAATTATGAGGGGCAGTATAGGAAATAATTATGAGGGGCAGTATAGGAAATAATTAATTTGAGGGGAAGTATAGGAAATAATTAATGGTTGAGAAGCGGTATAGGAAATAATTAATTTGAGGGGAAGTATAGGAAATAATTAATGGTGGGGGGCAGTATAGGAAATAATTAATTTGAGGGGAAGTATAGGAAATAATTAATTTGAGGGGAAGTATAGGAAATAATAAATGGTGTAGAGGCAGTATAGGAAATAATTAATTTGAGGGGCAGTATAGGAAATAATTAATGGTGAGGGTCAGCATAGGAAATAATTAATTATGAGGGGCAGTATAGGAAATAATTAATTATGAGGGGCAGTATAGGAAACAATTAATTATGAGGGGCAGAATAGGGAATAATTAATTATGAGGGGCAGAATAGGAAATAATTAATTATGAGGGGCAGTATAGGAAATAATTAAGAGGGGCAGTTTAGGAAATAATTAATTTGAGGGGAAGTATAGGAAATAATTAATGGTTGAGAAGCGGTATAGGAAATAATTAATTTGAGGGGAAGTATAGGAAATAATTAATGGTGTAGGGGCAGTATAGGAAATAATTAATTTGAGGGGCAGTATAGGAAATAATTAATGGTGAGGGGCAGCATGGGAAATAATTAAGAATGAGGGGCAGTATAGGAGATAATTAATTTGAGGGGCAACATAGGGAATAATTATGAGGGGCAGTATAGGAAATAATTAATTTGAGGGGCAGTATAGGAAATAATTAATGGTGGGGGGAAACATAGGAAATAATTAATGGTGGGGGCAGTATAGGAACTAATTAATGGTGGAGGGGCAGCATAGGATATATTTAATGGTGGAGGGGCAGTATAGGAAATATTTAATTTGAGGGGAAGTATAGGAAATAATTAATTTGAGGGGAATTATAGGAAATAATTAATGGTGGAGGGGCAGTATAAGAAATAATTAATGGTGGAGAAGCAGTATAGGAAATAATTAATTTTAGGGGAAGTATAGGAAATAATTAATTTGAGGGGAAGTATAGGAAATAATTAATGGTGTAGGGGCAGTATAGGAAATAATTAATTTGAGGGGCAGTATAGGAAATAATTAATTATGAGGGGCAGTATAGGAAATAATTAATTATGAGGGGCAGTATAGGAAATAATTAATGGTGAGGGGCAGCATAGGGAATAATTAATGGTGGAGGGGAAGTATAGAAAATAATTAATGGTGGAGGGGCAGTATAGGAAATAATTAATTATGAGGGGCAGTATAGGAAATAATTAACTATGAGGGGCAGTATAGGAAATAATTATGAGGGGCAGTATAGGAAATAATTAATTTGAGGGGAAGTATAGGAAATAATTAATGGTTGAGAAGCGGTATAGGAAATAATTAATTTGAGGGGAAGTATAGGAAATAATTAATGGTGGGGGGCAGTATAGGAAATAATTAATTTGAGGGGAAGTATAGGAAATAATTAATTTGAGGGGAAGTATAGGAAATAATAAATGGTGTAGAGGCAGTTTAGGAAATAATTAATTTGAGGGGCAGTATAGGAAATAATTAATGGTGAGGGTCAGCATAGGAAATAATTAATTATGAGGGGCAGTATAGGAAACAATTAATTATGAGGGGCAGAATAGGGAATAATTAATTATGAGGGGCAGAATAGGAAATAATTAATTATGAGGGGCAGTATAGGAAATAATTAAGAGGGGCAGTTTAGGAAATAATTAATTTGAGGGGAAGTATAGAAAATAATAATGGTTGAGAAGCGGTATAGGAAATAATTAATTTGAGGGGAAGTATAGGAAATAATTAATGGTGTAGGGGCAGTATAGGAAATAATTAATTTGAGGGGCAGTATAGGAAATAATTAATGGTGAGGGGCAGCATGGGAAATAATTAAGAATGAGGGGCAGTATAGGAGATAATTAATTTGAGGGGCAACATAGGGAATAATTATGAGGGGCAGTATAGGAAATAATTAATTTGAGGGGCAGTATAGGAAATAATTAATGGTGGGGGGAAACATAGGAAATAATTAATGGTGGGGGCAGTATAGGAACTAATTAATGGTGGAGGGGCAGCATAGGATATATTTAATGGTGGAGGGGCAGTATAGGAAATATTTAATTTGAGGGGAAGTATAGGAAATAATTAATTTGAGGGGAAGTATAGGAAATAATTAATGGTGGAGGGGCAGTATAAGAAATAATTAATGGTGGAGAAGCAGTATAGGAAATAATTAATTTTAGGGGAAGTATAGGAAATAATTAATTTGAGGGGAAGTATAGGAAATAATTAATGGTGTAGGGGCAGTATAGGAAATAATTAATTTGAGGGGCAGTATAGGAAATAATTAATTATGAGGGGCAGTATAGGAAATAATTAATTATGAGGGGCAGTATAGGAAATAATTAATGGTGAGGGGCAGCATACGAAATAATTAATGGTGGAGGGGAAGTATAGGAAATAATTAATGGTGGAGGGGCAGTATAGGAAATAATTAATTATGAGGGGCAGTAAAGGAAATAATTAATTATGAGGGGCAGTATAGGAAATAATTAATTATGACGGGCAGTATAGGAAATAATTAATGGTGAGGGGCAGCATAGGGAATCATTAATGGTGGAGGGGAAGTATGGGAAATAATTAATGGTGGAGGGGCAGTATAGGAAATAATTAATGGTGGAGGGGCAGTATAGGAAATAATTAATGGTGGAGGGGCAGTATAGGAAATAATTATCGGTGGAGGGGCAGTATAGGAAATAATTATCGGTGGAGGGGCAGTATAGTAAATACTTAATTTGAGGGGAAGTATAGGAAATAATTAATTTGAGGGGCAGTATAGGAAATAATTAATTTGAGGGGCAGTATAGGAAATGATTAATGGTGGAGGGGCAATATAGGAAATAATTAATTTGAGGGGCAGTACAGGAAATGATTAATGGTGAGGGGCAGCATAGGAAATAATTAATGGTGGGGGGCAGTATAGGAAATAATTAATTTGAGGGGCAGTATAGGAAATAATTAATTATGAGGGGCAGTATAGGAAATAATTAATGGTGAGGGGCAGCATAGGGAATCATTTATGGTGGAGGGGAAGTATGGGAAATAAATAATGGTGGAGGGGCAGTATAGGAAATAATTAATGGTGGAGGGGCAGTATAGGAAATAATTAATGGTGGAGGGGCAGTATAGGAAATAATTATCGGTGGAGGGGCAGCTTAGGAAATAATTAATGGTGGAGGGGCAGTATAGTAAATACTTAATTTGAGGGGAAGTATAGGAAAAACTTAATTTGAGGGGCAGTATAGGAAATGATTAATGGTGGAGGGGCAATATAGGAAATAATTAATTTGAGGGGCAGTACAGGAAATGATTAATGGTGAGGGGCAGCATAGGAAATAATTAATGGTGGGGGGCAGTATAGGAAATAATTAATTTGAGGGGCAGTATAGGAAAAAATTAATTTGAGGGGAAGTATAGGAAATAATTAATTATGAGGGGCAGTATAGGAAATAATTAATGGTGAGGGGCAGCATAGGGAATAATTAATTATGAGGGGCAGTATAGGAAATAATTATGAGGGGCAGTATAGGAAATAATTAATTTGAGGGGAAGTATAGGAAATAATTAATGGTTGAGAAGCAGTATAGGAAATAATTAATTTGAGGGGAAGTATAGGAAATAATTAATTAGAGGGGAAGTATAGGAAATAATTAATGGTGTAGGGGCAGTATAGGAAATAATTAATGGTGAGTGGCAGCATAGGAAATAATTAATGGTGAGTGGCAGCATAGGAAATAATTAAGTATGAGGGGCAGTATAGGAGATAATTAATTTGAGGGGCAACATAGGGAATAATTATGAGGGGCAGTGTAGGAAATAATTAATTTGAGCGGCAGTATAGGAAATAATTAATGGTGGGGGGCAGCATAGGAAATAATTAATGGTGGAGGGGAAGTATAGGAAATAATTAATGGTGGAGGGGCAGTATAGGAAATAATTAATGGTGGAGGGGCAGTATAGGAAATAATTAATGGTGGAGGGGCAGTAAAGGAAATAATTATGAGGGGCAGTATAGGAAATAAATTATGAGGTGCGGTATAGGAAATAATTAATGGTGAGGGGCAGCATAGGAAATAATTAATTTGAGGGGCAGTATAGGAAATAATTAATGGTGAGGGGAAGTATAGGAAATAATAAATTTGAGGGGCAGTATAGGAAATAATTAAGTATGAGGGGCAGTATAGGAGATAATTATGAGGGGCAGTATAGGAAATAATTATGAGGGGCAGCATAGGAAATAATTAAGTATGAGGGGCAGTATAGGGAATAATTATGAGGGGCAACATAGGGAATAATTATGAGGGGCAGTATAGGAAATAATTAATTTGAGGGGAAGTATAGGAAATAATTAATGGTGTAGAGGCAGTATAGGAAATAATTAATTATGAGGGGCAGTATAGGAAATAATTAATTATGAGCGACAGTATAGGAAATAATTAATGGTAAGGGGCAGCATAGGGAATAATTAATGGTGAGGGGCAGCATAGGAAATAATTAATGGTGGAGGGGAAGTATAGGAAATAATTAATGGTGGAGGGGCAGTATAGGAAATAATTAATTTCAGGGCCAACATAGGGAATAATTATGAGGGGCAGTATAGGAAATAATTAATTTGAGGGGAAGTATAGGAAATAATTAATGGTGTAGAGGCAGTATAGGAAATAATTAATTTGAGGGGCAGTATAGGAAATAATTAATGGTGAGGGTCAGCATAGGAAATAATTAATTATGAGGGGCAGTATAGGAAATAATTAATTATGAGGGGCAGTATAGGAAATAATTAATTATGAGGGGCAGTATAGGAAATAATTAATTATGAGGGGCAGTATAGGAAATAATTAATGGTGTAGGGGCAGTATAGGAAATAATTAATTTGAGGGGCAGTATAGGAAATAATTAATGGTGAGGGGCAGTATAGGAAATAATTAATTATGAGGGGCAGTATAGGAAATAATTAATTATGAGGGGCAGTATAGGAAATAATTAATTATGAGGGGCAGTATAGGAAATAATTAATGGTGAGGGGCAGCATAGGGAATAATTAATGGTGGAGGGGAAGTATGGGAAATAATTAATGGTGGAGGGGCAGTATAGGAAATAATTAATGGTGGAGGGGCAGTATAGGAAATAATTAATGGTGGAGGGGCAGTATAGGAAATAATTATGAGGGGCAGTATAGGAAATAATTATGAGGTGCGGTATAGGAAATAATTAATGGTGAGGGGCAGCATAGGAAATAATTAATTTGAGGGGCAGTATAGGAAATAATTAATGGTGAGGGGAATTATAGGAAATAATTAATTTGAGGGGCAGTATAGGAAATAATTAAGTATGAGGGGCAGTATAGGAGATAATTATGAGGGGCAGTATAGGAAATAATTATGAGAGGCAGCATAGGAAATAATTAAGTATGAGGGGCAGTATAGGGAATAATTATGAGGGGCAACATAGGGAATAATTATGAGGGGCAGTATAGGAAATAATTAATTTGAGGGGAAGTAGAGGAAATAATTAATGGTGTAGAGGCAGTATAGGAAATAATTAATTATGAGGGGCAGTATAGGAAATAATTAATTATGAGGGCCAGTATAGGAAATAATTAATGGTGAGAGGCAGCATAGGGAATAATTAATGGTGAGGGGCAGCATAGGAAATAATTAATGGTGGAGGGGAAGTATAGGAAATAATTAATGGTGGAGGGGCAGTATAGGAAATAATTAATTTCAGGGCCAACATAGGGAATAATTATGAGGGGCAGTATAGGAAATAATTATGAGGGGCAGTATAGGAAATAATTAATTTGAGGGAAAGTATAGGAAATAATTAATGGTTGAAAAGCGGTATAAGAAAAAATTAATTTGAGGGGAAGTATAGGAAATAATTAATGGTGTAGGGGCAGTATAGGAAATAATTAATTTGAGGGGCAGTATAGGAAATAATTAATGGTGAGGGGCAGAATAGGAAATAATTAATGGTAAGGGGCAGCATAGGGAATAATTAATTATGAGGGGCAGTATAGGAAATAATTATGAGGGGCAGTATAGGAAATAATTAATTATGAGGGGCAGTATAGGAAATAATTGATGGTGTAGAGGCAGCATAGGGAATAATTAATGGTGAGTGGCAGCATAGGAAATAATTAATGGTGAGTGGCAGCATAGGAAATAATTAAGTATGAGGGGCAGTATAGGAGATAATTAATTTGAGGGGCAACATAGGGAATAATTATGAGGGGCAGTATAGGAAATAATTAATGGTGAGGGGCAGCATAGGGAATAATTAATTATGAGGGGCAGTATAGGAAATAATTAATTTGAGGGAAGTATAGGAAATAATTAATGAGGAGGGGCAGTATAGGAAATAATTAATTATGAGGGGCAGTATAGGAAATAATTAATGGTGGAGGGGAAGTATAGGAAATAATTAATTATGAGGGTCAGTAAAGGAAATAATTAATTATGAGGGGCAGTATAGGAAATAATTAATTATGAGGGGCAGTATAGGAAATAATTAATGGTGGAGGGGAAGTATAGGAAATAATTAATTATGAGGGTCAGTAAAGGAAATAATTAATTATGAGGGGCAGTATAGGAAATAATTAATTATGAGGGGCAGTATAGGAAATAATTAATGGTGGAGGGGCAGTATAGGAAATAATTAATGGTGAGGGGAAGTATAGGAAATAATTAATTTGAGGGGCAGTATAGGAAATAATTAAGTATGAGGGGCAGTATAGGAAATAATTATGAGGGGCAGTATAGGAAATAATTATGAGGGGCAGCATAGGAAATAATTAAGTATGAGGGGCAGTATAGGGAATAATTATGAGGGGCAACATAGGGAATAATTATGAGGGGCAGTATAGGAAATAATTAATTTGAGGGGAAGTATAGGAAATAATTAATGGTGTAGAGGCAGTATAGGAAATAATTAATTATGAGGGGCAGTATAGGAAATAATTAATTATGAGCGACAGTATAGGAAATAATTAATGGTGAGGGGCAGCATAGGTAATAATTAATGGTGAGGGGCAGCATAGGAAATAATTAATGGTGGAGGGGAAGTATAGGAAATAATTAATGGTGGAGGGGCAGTATAGGAAATAATTAATTTCAGGGCCAACATAGGGAATAATTATGAGGGGCAGTATAGGAAATAATTAATTTGAGGGGAAGTATAGGAAATATTTAATGGTGTAGAGGCAGTATAGGAAATAATTAATTTGAGGGGTAGTATAGGAAATAATTAATGGTGAGGGGCAGCATAGGGAATAATTAATTATGAGGGGCAGTATAGGAAATAATTAATTTGAGGGAAGTATAGGAAATAATTAATGAGGAGGGGCAGTATAGGAAATAATGAATTATGAGGGGCAGTATAGGAAATAATTAATGGTGAGGGGCAGCATAGGGAATAATTAATGGTGAGGGGCAGCATAGGAAATAATTAATGGTGGAGGGGAAGTATAGGAAATAATTAATGGTGGAGGGGCAGTATAGGAAAGAATTAATTTCAGGGCCAACATAGGGAATAATTATGAGGGGCAGTATAGGAAATAATTAATTTGAGGGGAAGTATAGGAAATAATTAATGGTGTAGAGGCAGTATAGAAAATAATTAATTTGAGGTGCGGTATAGGAAATAATTAATGGTGAGGGGCAGCATAGGAAATAATTAATTTCAGGGCCAACATAGGGAATAATTATGAGGGGCAGTATAGGAAATAATTAATTTGAGGGAAAGTATAGGAAATAATTAATGGTGTAGAGGCAGTATAGGAAATAATTAATTTTAGGGGCAGTATAGGAAATAATTAATGGTGAGGGTCAGCATAGAAAATAATTAATTATGAGGGGCAGTATAGGAAATATTTTATTATGAGGGGCAGTATAGGAAATAATTAATTATGATGGGCAGTATAGGGAATAATTAATTATGAGGGGCAGTATAGGAAATAATTAACTATGAGGGGCAGTATAGGAAATAATTATGAGGGGCAGTATAGGAAATAATTAATTATGAGGGGCAGTATAGGAAATAATTAATGGTGAGTGGCAGCATAGGGAATAATTAATTATGAGGGGCAGTATAGGAAATAATTATGAGGGGCAGTATAGGAAATAATTAATTTGAGGGAAGTATAGGAAATAATTAATGGTGTAGGGGCAGTATAGGAAATAATTAATTTGAGGGGCAGTATAGGAAATAATTAATTTGAGGGGCAGTATAGGAAATAATTAATGGTGAGGGTCAGCATAGGAAATAATTAATTATGAGGGGCAGTATAGGAAATAATTAATTATGAGGGGCAGTATAGGAAATAATTAATGGTAAGGGGCAGCATAGGGAATAATTAATTATGAGGGGCAGTATAGGAAATAATTATGAGGGGCAGTATAGGAAATAATTAATTATGAGGGGCAGTATAGGAAATAATTGATGGTGTAGAGGCAGCATAGGGAATAATTAATGGTGAGGGGCAGCATAGGAAATAATTAATGGTGGAGGGGAAGTATAGGAAATAATTAATGGTGGAGGGGCAGTATAAGAAATAATTAATTATGAGAGGCAGTATAGGAAATAATTATCGGAGGAGGGGCAGCTTAGGAAATAATTAATGGTGGGGGGGGCAGTATAGGAAATAATTAATTTGAGGGGAAGTATAGGAAATAATTAATTTGAGGGGCAGTATAGGAAATAATTAATTTGAGGGGAAGTAAAGGAAATAAATAATTTGAGGGGAAGTATAGGAAATAATTAATGGTGGAGGGGCAGCATAGGAAATAATTAATTATGAGGGGCAGTATAGGAGATAATTAATTTGAGGGGAAGTATAGGAAATAATTAATTAGAGGGGAAGTATAGGAAATAATTAATGGTGGAGGGGCAGTATAGGAAATAATTAATTTGATGGGCAGTATAGGAAATAATTAATGGTGAGGGGCAGCATAGGGAATAATTAATTATGAGGGGCAGTATAGGAAATAATTATGAGGGGCAGTATAGGAAATAATTAATTTGAGGGGAAGTATAGGAAATAATTAATTATGAGGGGCAGAATAGGAAATAATTAATTATGAGGGGCAGTATAGGAAATAATTATGAGGGGCAGTATAGGAAATAATTAATTTGAGGGGAAGTATAGGAAATAATTAATGGTTGAGAAGCGGTATAGGAAATAATTAATTTGAGGGGAAGTATAGGAAATAATTAATGGTGGGGGGCAGTATAGGAAATAATTAATTTGAGGGGAAGTATAGGAAATAATTAATTTGAGGGGAAGTATAGGAAATAATAAATGGTGTAGAGGCAGTATAGGAAATAATTAATTTGAGGGGCAGTATAGGAAATAATTAATGGTGAGGGTCAGCATAGGAAATAATTAATTATGAGGGGCAGTATAGGAAATAATTAATTATGAGGGGCAGTATAGGAAACAATTAATTATGAGGGGCAGAATAGGGAATAATTAATTATGAGGGGCAGAATAGGAAATAATTAATTATGAGGGGCAGTATAGGAAATAATTAAGAGGGGCAGTTTAGGAAATAATTAATTTGAGGGGAAGTATAGGAAATAATTAATGGTTGAGAAGCGGTATAGGAAATAATTAATTTGAGGGGAAGTATAGGAAATAATTAATGGTGTAGGGGCAGTATAGGAAATAATTAATTTGAGGGGCAGTATAGGAAATAATTAATGGTGAGGGGCAGCATGGGAAATAATTAAGAATGAGGGGCAGTATAGGAGATAATTAATTTGAGGGGAAACATAGGGAATAATTATGAGGGGCAGTATAGGAAATAATTAATTTGAGGGGCAGTATAGGAAATAATTAATGGTGGGGGGAAACATAGGAAATAATTAATGGTGGGGGCAGTATAGGAACTAATTAATGGTGGAGGGGCAGCATAGGATATATTTAATGGTGGAGGGGCAGTATAGGAAATATTTAATTTGAGGGGAAGTATAGGAAATAATTAATTTGAGGGGAATTATAGGAAATAATTAATGGTGGAGGGGCAGTATAAGAAATAATTAATGGTGGAGAAGCAGTATAGGAAATAATTAATTTTAGGGGAAGTATAGGAAATAATTAATTTGAGGGGAAGTATAGGAAATAATTAATGGTGTAGGGGCAGTATAGGAAATAATTAATTTGAGGGGCAGTATAGGAAATAATTAATTATGAGGGGCAGTATAGGAAATAATTAATTATGAGGGGCAGTATAGGAAATAATTAATGGTGAGGGGCAGCATAGGGAATAATTAATGGTGGAGGGGAAGTATAGAAAATAATTAATGGTGGAGGGGCAGTATAGGAAATAATTAATTATGAGGGGCAGTATAGGAAATAATTAACTATGAGGGGCAGTATAGGAAATAATTATGAGGGGCAGTATAGGAAATAATTAATTTGAGGGGAAGTATAGGAAATAATTAATGGTTGAGAAGCGGTATAGGAAATAATTAATTTGAGGGGAAGTATAGGAAATAATTAATGGTGGGGGGCAGTATAGGAAATAATTAATTTGAGGGGAAGTATAGGAAATAATTAATTTGAGGGGAAGTATAGGAAATAATAAATGGTGTAGAGGCAGTTTAGGAAATAATTAATTTGAGGGGCAGTATAGGAAATAATTAATGGTGAGGGTCAGCATAGGAAATAATTAATTATGAGGGGCAGTATAGGAAACAATTAATTATGAGGGGCAGAATAGGGAATAATTAATTATGAGGGGCAGAATAGGAAATAATTAATTATGAGGGGCAGTATAGGAAATAATTAAGAGGGGCAGTTTAGGAAATAATTAATTTGAGGGGAAGTATAGAAAATAATAATGGTTGAGAAGCGGTATAGGAAATAATTAATTTGAGGGGAAGTATAGGAAATAATTAATGGTGTAGGGGCAGTATAGGAAATAATTAATTTGAGGGGCAGTATAGGAAATAATTAATGGTGAGGGGCAGCATGGGAAATAATTAAGAATGAGGGGCAGTATAGGAGATAATTAATTTGAGGGGCAACATAGGGAATAATTATGAGGGGCAGTATAGGAAATAATTAATTTGAGGGGCAGTATAGGAAATAATTAATGGTGGGGGGAAACATAGGAAATAATTAATGGTGGGGGCAGTATAGGAACTAATTAATGGTGGAGGGGCAGCATAGGATATATTTAATGGTGGAGGGGCAGTATAGGAAATATTTAATTTGAGGGGAAGTATAGGAAATAATTAATTTGAGGGGAAGTATAGGAAATAATTAATGGTGGAGGGGCAGTATAAGAAATAATTAATGGTGGAGAAGCAGTATAGGAAATAATTAATTTTAGGGGAAGTATAGGAAATAATTAATTTGAGGGGAAGTATAGGAAATAATTAATGGTGTAGGGGCAGTATAGGAAATAATTAATTTGAGGGGCAGTATAGGAAATAATTAATTATGAGGGGCAGTATAGGAAATAATTAATTATGAGGGGCAGTATAGGAAATAATTAATGGTGAGGGGCAGCATACGAAATAATTAATGGTGGAGGGGAAGTATAGGAAATAATTAATGGTGGAGGGGCAGTATAGGAAATAATTAATTATGAGGGGCAGTAAAGGAAATAATTAATTATGAGGGGCAGTATAGGAAATAATTAATTATGACGGGCAGTATAGGAAATAATTAATGGTGAGGGGCAGCATAGGGAATCATTAATGGTGGAGGGGAAGTATGGGAAATAATTAATGGTGGAGGGGCAGTATAGGAAATAATTAATGGTGGAGGGGCAGTATAGGAAATAATTAATGGTGGAGGGGCAGTATAGGAAATAATTATCGGTGGAGGGGCAGTATAGGAAATAATTATCGGTGGAGGGGCAGTATAGTAAATACTTAATTTGAGGGGAAGTATAGGAAATAATTAATTTGAGGGGCAGTATAGGAAATAATTAATTTGAGGGGCAGTATAGGAAATGATTAATGGTGGAGGGGCAATATAGGAAATAATTAATTTGAGGGGCAGTACAGGAAATGATTAATGGTGAGGGGCAGCATAGGAAATAATTAATGGTGGGGGGCAGTATAGGAAATAATTAATTTGAGGGGCAGTATAGGAAATAATTAATTATGAGGGGCAGTATAGGAAATAATTAATGGTGAGGGGCAGCATAGGGAATCATTTATGGTGGAGGGGAAGTATGGGAAATAAATAATGGTGGAGGGGCAGTATAGGAAATAATTAATGGTGGAGGGGCAGTATAGGAAATAATTAATGGTGGAGGGGCAGTATAGGAAATAATTATCGGTGGAGGGGCAGCTTAGGAAATAATTAATGGTGGAGGGGCAGTATAGTAAATACTTAATTTGAGGGGAAGTATAGGAAAAACTTAATTTGAGGGGCAGTATAGGAAATGATTAATGGTGGAGGGGCAATATAGGAAATAATTAATTTGAGGGGCAGTACAGGAAATGATTAATGGTGAGGGGCAGCATAGGAAATAATTAATGGTGGGGGGCAGTATAGGAAATAATTAATTTGAGGGGCAGTATAGGAAAAAATTAATTTGAGGGGAAGTATAGGAAATAATTAATTATGAGGGGCAGTATAGGAAATAATTAATGGTGAGGGGCAGCATAGGGAATAATTAATTATGAGGGGCAGTATAGGAAATAATTATGAGGGGCAGTATAGGAAATAATTAATTTGAGGGGAAGTATAGGAAATAATTAATGGTTGAGAAGCAGTATAGGAAATAATTAATTTGAGGGGAAGTATAGGAAATAATTAATTAGAGGGGAAGTATAGGAAATAATTAATGGTGTAGGGGCAGTATAGGAAATAATTAATGGTGAGTGGCAGCATAGGAAATAATTAATTTGAGGGGCAGTATAGGAAATAATTAATGGTGAGGGGAAGTATAGGAAATAATAAATTTGAGGGGCAGTATAGGAAATAATTAAGTATGAGGGGCAGTATAGGAGATAATTATGAGGGGCAGTATAGGAAATAATTATGAGAGGCAGCATAGGAAATAATTAAGTATGAGGGGCAGTATAGGGAATAATTATGAGGGGCAACATAGGGAATAATTATGAGGGGCAGTATAGGAAATAATTAATTTGAGGGGAAGTATAGGAAATAATTAATGGTGTAGAGGCAGTATAGGAAATAATTAATTATGAGGGGCAGTATAGGAAATAATTAATTATGAGCGACAGTATAGGAAATAATTAATGGTAAGGGGCAGCATAGGGAATAATTAATGGTGAGGGGCAGCATAGGAAATAATTAATGGTGGAGGGGAAGTATAGGAAATAATTAATGGTGGAGGGGCAGTATAGGAAATAATTAATTTCAGGGCCAACATAGGGAATAATTATGAGGGGCAGTATAGGAAATAATTAATTTGAGGGGAAGTATAGGAAATAATTAATGGTGTAGAGGCAGTATAGGAAATAATTAATTTGAGGGGCAGTATAGGAAATAATTAATGGTGAGGGTCAGCATAGGAAATAATTAATTATGAGGGGCAGTATAGGAAATAATTAATTATGAGGGGCAGTATAGGAAATAATTAATTATGAGGGGCAGTATAGGAAATAATTAATTATGAGGGGCAGTATAGGAAATAATTAATGGTGTAGGGGCAGTATAGGAAATAATTAATTTGAGGGGCAGTATAGGAAATAATTAATGGTGAGGGGCAGTATAGGAAATAATTAATTATGAGGGGCAGTATAGGAAATAATTAATTATGAGGGGCAGTATAGGAAATAATTAATTATGAGGGGCAGTATAGGAAATAATTAATGGTGAGGGGCAGCATAGGGAATAATTAATGGTGGAGGGGAAGTATGGGAAATAATTAATGGTGGAGGGGCAGTATAGGAAATAATTAATGGTGGAGGGGCAGTATAGGAAATAATTAATGGTGGAGGGGCAGTATAGGAAATAATTATGAGGGGCAGTATAGGAAATAATTATGAGGTGCGGTATAGGAAATAATTAATGGTGAGGGGCAGCATAGGAAATAATTAATTTGAGGGGCAGTATAGGAAATAATTAATGGTGAGGGGAATTATAGGAAATAATTAATTTGAGGGGCAGTATAGGAAATAATTAAGTATGAGGGGCAGTATAGGAGATAATTATGAGGGGCAGTATAGGAAATAATTATGAGAGGCAGCATAGGAAATAATTAAGTATGAGGGGCAGTATAGGGAATAATTATGAGGGGCAACATAGGGAATAATTATGAGGGGCAGTATAGGAAATAATTAATTTGAGGGGAAGTAGAGGAAATAATTAATGGTGTAGAGGCAGTATAGGAAATAATTAATTATGAGGGGCAGTATAGGAAATAATTAATTATGAGGGCCAGTATAGGAAATAATTAATGGTGAGAGGCAGCATAGGGAATAATTAATGGTGAGGGGCAGCATAGGAAATAATTAATGGTGGAGGGGAAGTATAGGAAATAATTAATGGTGGAGGGGCAGTATAGGAAATAATTAATTTCAGGGCCAACATAGGGAATAATTATGAGGGGCAGTATAGGAAATAATTATGAGGGGCAGTATAGGAAATAATTAATTTGAGGGAAAGTATAGGAAATAATTAATGGTTGAAAAGCGGTATAAGAAAAAATTAATTTGAGGGGAAGTATAGGAAATAATTAATGGTGTAGGGGCAGTATAGGAAATAATTAATTTGAGGGGCAGTATAGGAAATAATTAATGGTGAGGGGCAGAATAGGAAATAATTAATGGTAAGGGGCAGCATAGGGAATAATTAATTATGAGGGGCAGTATAGGAAATAATTATGAGGGGCAGTATAGGAAATAATTAATTATGAGGGGCAGTATAGGAAATAATTGATGGTGTAGAGGCAGCATAGGGAATAATTAATGGTGAGTGGCAGCATAGGAAATAATTAATGGTGAGTGGCAGCATAGGAAATAATTAAGTATGAGGGGCAGTATAGGAGATAATTAATTTGAGGGGCAACATAGGGAATAATTATGAGGGGCAGTATAGGAAATAATTAATGGTGAGGGGCAGCATAGGGAATAATTAATTATGAGGGGCAGTATAGGAAATAATTAATTTGAGGGAAGTATAGGAAATAATTAATGAGGAGGGGCAGTATAGGAAATAATTAATTATGAGGGGCAGTATAGGAAATAATTAATGGTGGAGGGGAAGTATAGGAAATAATTAATTATGAGGGTCAGTAAAGGAAATAATTAATTATGAGGGGCAGTATAGGAAATAATTAATTATGAGGGGCAGTATAGGAAATAATTAATGGTGGAGGGGAAGTATAGGAAATAATTAATTATGAGGGTCAGTAAAGGAAATAATTAATTATGAGGGGCAGTATAGGAAATAATTAATTATGAGGGGCAGTATAGGAAATAATTAATGGTGGAGGGGCAGTATAGGAAATAATTAATGGTGAGGGGAAGTATAGGAAATAATTAATTTGAGGGGCAGTATAGGAAATAATTAAGTATGAGGGGCAGTATAGGAAATAATTATGAGGGGCAGTATAGGAAATAATTATGAGGGGCAGCATAGGAAATAATTAAGTATGAGGGGCAGTATAGGGAATAATTATGAGGGGCAACATAGGGAATAATTATGAGGGGCAGTATAGGAAATAATTAATTTGAGGGGAAGTATAGGAAATAATTAATGGTGTAGAGGCAGTATAGGAAATAATTAATTATGAGGGGCAGTATAGGAAATAATTAATTATGAGCGACAGTATAGGAAATAATTAATGGTGAGGGGCAGCATAGGTAATAATTAATGGTGAGGGGCAGCATAGGAAATAATTAATGGTGGAGGGGAAGTATAGGAAATAATTAATGGTGGAGGGGCAGTATAGGAAATAATTAATTTCAGGGCCAACATAGGGAATAATTATGAGGGGCAGTATAGGAAATAATTAATTTGAGGGGAAGTATAGGAAATATTTAATGGTGTAGAGGCAGTATAGGAAATAATTAATTTGAGGGGTAGTATAGGAAATAATTAATGGTGAGGGGCAGCATAGGGAATAATTAATTATGAGGGGCAGTATAGGAAATAATTAATTTGAGGGAAGTATAGGAAATAATTAATGAGGAGGGGCAGTATAGGAAATAATGAATTATGAGGGGCAGTATAGGAAATAATTAATGGTGAGGGGCAGCATAGGGAATAATTAATGGTGAGGGGCAGCATAGGAAATAATTAATGGTGGAGGGGAAGTATAGGAAATAATTAATGGTGGAGGGGCAGTATAGGAAAGAATTAATTTCAGGGCCAACATAGGGAATAATTATGAGGGGCAGTATAGGAAATAATTAATTTGAGGGGAAGTATAGGAAATAATTAATGGTGTAGAGGCAGTATAGAAAATAATTAATTTGAGGTGCGGTATAGGAAATAATTAATGGTGAGGGGCAGCATAGGAAATAATTAATTTCAGGGCCAACATAGGGAATAATTATGAGGGGCAGTATAGGAAATAATTAATTTGAGGGAAAGTATAGGAAATAATTAATGGTGTAGAGGCAGTATAGGAAATAATTAATTTTAGGGGCAGTATAGGAAATAATTAATGGTGAGGGTCAGCATAGAAAATAATTAATTATGAGGGGCAGTATAGGAAATATTTTATTATGAGGGGCAGTATAGGAAATAATTAATTATGATGGGCAGTATAGGGAATAATTAATTATGAGGGGCAGTATAGGAAATAATTAACTATGAGGGGCAGTATAGGAAATAATTATGAGGGGCAGTATAGGAAATAATTAATTATGAGGGGCAGTATAGGAAATAATTAATGGTGAGTGGCAGCATAGGGAATAATTAATTATGAGGGGCAGTATAGGAAATAATTATGAGGGGCAGTATAGGAAATAATTAATTTGAGGGAAGTATAGGAAATAATTAATGGTGTAGGGGCAGTATAGGAAATAATTAATTTGAGGGGCAGTATAGGAAATAATTAATTTGAGGGGCAGTATAGGAAATAATTAATGGTGAGGGTCAGCATAGGAAATAATTAATTATGAGGGGCAGTATAGGAAATAATTAATTATGAGGGGCAGTATAGGAAATAATTAATGGTAAGGGGCAGCATAGGGAATAATTAATTATGAGGGGCAGTATAGGAAATAATTATGAGGGGCAGTATAGGAAATAATTAATTATGAGGGGCAGTATAGGAAATAATTGATGGTGTAGAGGCAGCATAGGGAATAATTAATGGTGAGGGGCAGCATAGGAAATAATTAATGGTGGAGGGGAAGTATAGGAAATAATTAATGGTGGAGGGGCAGTATAAGAAATAATTAATTATGAGAGGCAGTATAGGAAATGATTATCGGAGGAGGGGCAGCTTAGGAAATAATTAATGGTGGGGGGGCAGTATAGGAAATAATTAATTTGAGGGGAAGTATAGGAAATAATTAATTTGAGGGGCAGTATAGGAAATAATTAATTTGAGGGGAAGTAAAGGAAATAAATAATTTGAGGGGAAGTATAGGAAATAATTAATGGTGGAGGGGCAGCATAGGAAATAATTAATTATGAGGGGCAGTATAGGAGATAATTAATTTGAGGGGAAGTATAGGAAATAATTAATTAGAGGGGAAGTATAGGAAATAATTAATGGTGGAGGGGCAGTATAGGAAATAATTAATTTGATGGGCAGTATAGGAAATAATTAATGGTGAGGGGCAGCATAGGGAATAATTAATTATGAGGGGCAGTATAGGAAATAATTATGAGGGGCAGTATAGGAAATAATTAATTTGAGGGGAAGTATAGGAAATAATTAATGGTTGAGAAGCGGTATAGGAAATAATTAATTTGAGGGGAAGTATAGGAAATAATTAATGGTGGGGGGCAGTATAGGAAATAATTAATTTGAGGGGAAGTATAGGAAATAATTAATTTGAGGGGAAGTATAGGAAATAATAAATGGTGTAGAGGCAGTATAGGAAATAATTAATTTGAGGGGCAGTATAGGAAATAATTAATGGTGAGGGTCAGCATAGGAAATAATTAATTATGAGGGGCAGTATAGGAAATAATTAATTATGAGGGGCAGTATAGGAAACAATTAATTATGAGGGGCAGAATAGGGAATAATTAATTATGAGGGGCAGAATAGGAAATAATTAATTATGAGGGGCAGTATAGGAAATAATTAAGAGGGGCAGTTTAGGAAATAATTAATTTGAGGGGAAGTATAGGAAATAATTAATGGTTGAGAAGCGGTATAGGAAATAATTAATTTGAGGGGAAGTATAGGAAATAATTAATGGTGTAGGGGCAGTATAGGAAATAATTAATTTGAGGGGCAGTATAGGAAATAATTAATGGTGAGGGGCAGCATGGGAAATAATTAAGAATGAGGGGCAGTATAGGAGATAATTAATTTGAGGGGCAACATAGGGAATAATTATGAGGGGCAGTATAGGAAATAATTAATTTGAGGGGCAGTATAGGAAATAATTAATGGTGGGGGGAAACATAGGAAATAATTAATGGTGGGGGCAGTATAGGAACTAATTAATGGTGGAGGGGCAGCATAGGATATATTTAATGGTGGAGGGGCAGTATAGGAAATATTTAATTTGAGGGGAAGTATAGGAAATAATTAATTTGAGGGGAATTATAGGAAATAATTAATGGTGGAGGGGCAGTATAAGAAATAATTAATGGTGGAGAAGCAGTATAGGAAATAATTAATTTTAGGGGAAGTATAGGAAATAATTAATTTGAGGGGAAGTATAGGAAATAATTAATGGTGTAGGGGCAGTATAGGAAATAATTAATTTGAGGGGCAGTATAGGAAATAATTAATTATGAGGGGCAGTATAGGAAATAATTAATTATGAGGGGCAGTATAGGAAATAATTAATGGTGAGGGGCAGCATAGGGAATAATTAATGGTGGAGGGGAAGTATAGAAAATAATTAATGGTGGAGGGGCAGTATAGGAAATAATTAATTATGAGGGGCAGTATAGGAAATAATTAACTATGAGGGGCAGTATAGGAAATAATTATGAGGGGCAGTATAGGAAATAATTAATTTGAGGGGAAGTATAGGAAATAATTAATGGTTGAGAAGCGGTATAGGAAATAATTAATTTGAGGGGAAGTATAGGAAATAATTAATGGTGGGGGGCAGTATAGGAAATAATTAATTTGAGGGGAAGTATAGGAAATAATTAATTTGAGGGGAAGTATAGGAAATAATAAATGGTGTAGAGGCAGTTTAGGAAATAATTAATTTGAGGGGCAGTATAGGAAATAATTAATGGTGAGGGTCAGCATAGGAAATAATTAATTATGAGGGGCAGTATAGGAAACAATTAATTATGAGGGGCAGAATAGGGAATAATTAATTATGAGGGGCAGAATAGGAAATAATTAATTATGAGGGGCAGTATAGGAAATAATTAAGAGGGGCAGTTTAGGAAATAATTAATTTGAGGGGAAGTATAGAAAATAATAATGGTTGAGAAGCGGTATAGGAAATAATTAATTTGAGGGGAAGTATAGGAAATAATTAATGGTGTAGGGGCAGTATAGGAAATAATTAATTTGAGGGGCAGTATAGGAAATAATTAATGGTGAGGGGCAGCATGGGAAATAATTAAGAATGAGGGGCAGTATAGGAGATAATTAATTTGAGGGGCAACATAGGGAATAATTATGAGGGGCAGTATAGGAAATAATTAATTTGAGGGGCAGTATAGGAAATAATTAATGGTGGGGGGAAACATAGGAAATAATTAATGGTGGGGGCAGTATAGGAACTAATTAATGGTGGAGGGGCAGCATAGGATATATTTAATGGTGGAGGGGCAGTATAGGAAATATTTAATTTGAGGGGAAGTATAGGAAATAATTAATTTGAGGGGAAGTATAGGAAATAATTAATGGTGGAGGGGCAGTATAAGAAATAATTAATGGTGGAGAAGCAGTATAGGAAATAATTAATTTTAGGGGAAGTATAGGAAATAATTAATTTGAGGGGAAGTATAGGAAATAATTAATGGTGTAGGGGCAGTATAGGAAATAATTAATTTGAGGGGCAGTATAGGAAATAATTAATTATGAGGGGCAGTATAGGAAATAATTAATTATGAGGGGCAGTATAGGAAATAATTAATGGTGAGGGGCAGCATACGAAATAATTAATGGTGGAGGGGAAGTATAGGAAATAATTAATGGTGGAGGGGCAGTATAGGAAATAATTAATTATGAGGGGCAGTATAGGAAATAATTAATTATGAGGGGCAGTATAGGAAATAATTAATTATGACGGGCAGTATAGGAAATAATTAATGGTGAGGGGCAGCATAGGGAATCATTAATGGTGGAGGGGAAGTATGGGAAATAATTAATGGTGGAGGGGCAGTATAGGAAATAATTAATGGTGGAGGGGCAGTATAGGAAATAATTAATGGTGGAGGGGCAGTATAGGAAATAATTATCGGTGGAGGGGCAGTATAGGAAATAATTATCGGTGGAGGGGCAGTATAGTAAATACTTAATTTGAGGGGAAGTATAGGAAATAATTAATTTGAGGGGCAGTATAGGAAATAATTAATTTGAGGGGCAGTATAGGAAATGATTAATGGTGGAGGGGCAATATAGGAAATAATTAATTTGAGGGGCAGTACAGGAAATGATTAATGGTGAGGGGCAGCATAGGAAATAATTAATGGTGGGGGGCAGTATAGGAAATAATTAATTTGAGGGGCAGTATAGGAAATAATTAATTTGAGGGGGAGTATAGGAAATAATAAATGGTGTAGAGGCAGTATAGGAAATAATTAATTTGAGGGGCAGTATAGGAAATAATTAATGGTGAGGGTCAGCATAGGAAATAATTAATTATGAGGGGCAGTATAGGAAATAATTAATTATGAGGGGCAGTATAGGAAACAATTAATTATGAGGGGCAGTATACGGAATAATTAATTATGAGGGGCAGAATAGGAAATAATTAATTATGAGGGGCAGTATAGGAAATAATTAAGAGGGGCAGTTTAGGAAATAATTAATTTGAGGGGAAGTATAGGAAATAATTAATGGTTGAGAAGCGGTATAGGAAATAATTAATTTGAGGGGAAGTATAGGAAATAATTAATGGTGTAGGGGCAGTATAGGAAATAATTAATTTGAGGGGCAGTATAGGAAATAATTAATGGTGAGGGGCAGCATGGGAAATAATTAAGAATGAGGGGCAGTATAGGAGATAATTAATTTGAGGGGCAACATAGGGAATAATTATGAGGGGCAGTATAGGAAATAATTAATTTGAGGGGCAGTATAGGAAATAATTAATGGTGAGGGGCAGCATAGGAAATAATTAATGGTGGGGGCAGTATAGGAACTAATTAATGGTGGAGGGGCAGCATAGGATATATTTAATGGTGGAGGGGCAGTATAGGAAATATTTAATTTGAGGGGAAGTATAGGAAATAATTAATTTGAGGGGAAGTATAGGAAATAATTAATGGTGGAGGGGCAGTATAGGAAATAATTAATGGTGGAGAAGCAGTATAGGAAATAATTAATTTTAGGGGAAATATAGGAAATAATTAATTTGAGGGGAAGTATAGGAAATAATTAATGGTGTAGGGGCAGTATAGGAAATAATTAATTTGAGGGGCAGTATAGGAAATAATTAATTATGAGGGGCAGTATAGGAAATAATTAATGGTGAGGGGCAGCATAGGGAATAATTAATGGTGGAGGGGAAGTATAGGAAATAATTAATGGTGGAGGGGCAGTATAGGAAATAATTAATTATGAGGGGCAGTATAGGAAATAATTAATGGTGAGGGGCAGCATAGGGAATCATTTATGGTGGAGGGGAAGTATGGGAAATAAATAATGGTGGAGGGGCAGTATAGGAAATAATTAATGGTGGAGGGGCAGTATAGGAAATAATTAATGGTGGAGGGGCAGTATAGGAAATAATTATCGGTGGAGGGGCAGCTTAGGAAATAATTAATGGTGGAGGGGCAGTATAGTAAATACTTAATTTGAGGGGAAGTATAGGAAAAACTTAATTTGAGGGGCAGTATAGGAAATGATTAATGGTGGAGGGGCAATATAGGAAATAATTAATTTGAGGGGCAGTACAGGAAATGATTAATGGTGAGGGGCAGCATAGGAAATAATTAATGGTGGGGGGCAGTATAGGAAATAATTAATTTGAGGGGCAGTATAGGAAAAAATTAATTTGAGGGGAAGTATAGGAAATAATTAATTATGAGGGGCAGTATAGGAAATAATTAATGGTGAGGGGCAGCATAGGGAATAATTAATTATGAGGGGCAGTATAGGAAATAATTATGAGGGGCAGTATAGGAAATAATTAATTTGAGGGGAAGTATAGGAAATAATTAATGGTTGAGAAGCAGTATAGGAAATAATTAATTTGAGGGGAAGTATAGGAAATAATTAATTAGAGGGGAAGTATAGGAAATAATTAATGGTGTAGGGGCAGTATAGGAAATAATTAATGGTGAGTGGCAGCATAGGAAATAATTAATGGTGAGTGGCAGCATAGGAAATAATTAAGTATGAGGGGCAGTATAGGAGATAATTAATTTGAGGGGCAACATAGGGAATAATTATGAGGGGCAGTGTAGGAAATAATTAATTTGAGCGGCAGTATAGGAAATAATTAATGGTGGGGGGCAGCATAGGAAATAATTAATGGTGGAGGGGAAGTATAGGAAATAATTAATGGTGGAGGGGCAGTATAGGAAATAATTAATGGTGGAGGGGCAGTATAGGAAATAATTAATGGTGGAGGGGCAGTATAGGAAATAATTAATTATGACGGGCAGTATAGGAAATAATTAATGGTGAGGGGCAGCATAGGAAATAATAAATTTGAGGGGCAGTATAGGAAATAATTAAGTATGAGGGGCAGTATAGGAGATAATTATGAGGGGCAGTATAGGAAATAATTATGAGGGGCAGCATAGGAAATAATTAAGTATGAGGGGCAGTATAGGGAATAATTATGAGGGGCAACATAGGGAATAATTATGAGGGGCAGTATAGGAAATAATTAATTTGAGGGGAAGTATAGGAAATAATTAATGGTGTAGAGGCAGTATAGGAAATAATTAATTATGAGGGGCAGTATAGGAAATAATTAATTATGAGCGACAGTATAGGAAATAATTAATGGTAAGGGGCAGCATAGGGAATAATTAATGGTGAGGGGCAGCATAGGAAATAATTAATGGTGGAGGGGAAGTATAGGAAATAATTAATGGTGGAGGGGCAGTATAGGAAATAATTAATTTCAGGGCCAACATAGGGAATAATTATGAGGGGCAGTATAGGAAATAATTAATTTGAGGGGAAGTATAGGAAATAATTAATGGTGTAGAGGCAGTATAGGAAATAATTAATTTGAGGGGCAGTATAGGAAATAATTAATGGTGAGGGTCAGCATAGGAAATAATTAATTATGAGGGGCAGTATAGGAAATAATTAATTATGAGGGGCAGTATAGGAAATAATTAATTATGAGGGGCAGTATAGGAAATAATTAATTATGAGGGGCAGTATAGGAAATAATTAATGGTGTAGGGGCAGTATAGGAAATAATTAATTTGAGGGGCAGTATAGGAAATAATTAATGGTGAGGGGCAGTATAGGAAATAATTAATTATGAGGGGCAGTATAGGAAATAATTAATTATGAGGGGCAGTATAGGAAATAATTAATTATGAGGGGCAGTATAGGAAATAATTAATGGTGAGGGGCAGCATAGGGAATAATTAATGGTGGAGGGGAAGTATGGGAAATAATTAATGGTGGAGGGGCAGTATAGGAAATAATTAATGGTGGAGGGGCAGTATAGGAAATAATTAATGGTGGAGGGGCAGTATAGGAAATAATTATGAGGGGCAGTATAGGAAATAATTATGAGGTGCGGTATAGGAAATAATTAATGGTGAGGGGCAGCATAGGAAATAATTAATTTGAGGGGCAGTATAGGAAATAATTAATGGTGAGGGGAAGTATAGGAAATAATTAATTTGAGGGGCAGTATAGGAAATAATTAAGTATGAGGGGCAGTATAGGAGATAATTATGAGGGGCAGTATAGGAAATAATTATGAGAGGCAGCATAGGAAATAATTAAGTATGAGGGGCAGTATAGGGAATAATTATGAGGGGCAACATAGGGAATAATTATGAGGGGCAGTATAGGAAATAATTAATTTGAGGGGAAGTAGAGGAAATAATTAATGGTGTAGAGGCAGTATAGGAAATAATTAATTATGAGGGGCAGTATAGGAAATAATTAATTATGAGGGCCAGTATAGGAAATAATTAATGGTGAGAGGCAGCATAGGGAATAATTAATGGTGAGGGGCAGCATAGGAAATAATTAATGGTGGAGGGGAAGTATAGGAAATAATTAATGGTGGAGGGGCAGTATAGGAAATAATTAATTTCAGGGCCAACATAGGGAATAATTATGAGGGGCAGTATAGGAAATAATTATGAGGGGCAGTATAGGAAATAATTAATTTGAGGGAAAGTATAGGAAATAATTAATGGTTGAAAAGCGGTATAAGAAAAAATTAATTTGAGGGGAAGTATAGGAAATAATTAATGGTGTAGGGGCAGTATAGGAAATAATTAATTTGAGGGGCAGTATAGGAAATAATTAATGGTGAGGGGCAGAATAGGAAATAATTAATGGTAAGGGCAGCATAGGGAATAATTAATTATGAGGGGCAGTATAGGAAATAATTATGAGGGGCAGTATAGGAAATAATTAATTATGAGGGGCAGTATAGGAAATAATTGATGGTGTAGAGGCAGCATAGGGAATAATTAATGGTGAGTGGCAGCATAGGAAATAATTAATGGTGAGTGGCAGCATAGGAAATAATTAAGTATGAGGGGCAGCATAGGAGATAATTAATTTGAGGGGCAACATAGGGAATAATTGTGAGGGGCAGTATAGGAAATAATTAATGGTGAGGGGCAGCATAGGGAATAATTAATTATGAGGGGCAGTATAGGAAATAATTAATTTGAGGGAAGTATAGGAAATAATTAATGAGGAGGGGCAGTATAGGAAATAATTAATTATGAGGGGCAGTATAGGAAATAATTAATGGTGGAGGGGAAGTATAGGAAATAATTAATTATGAGGGTCAGTAAAGGAAATAATTAATTATGAGGGGCAGTATAGGAAATAATTAATTATGAGGGGCAGTATAGGAAATAATTAATGGTGGAGGGGAAGTATAGGAAATAATTAATTATGAGGGTCAGTAAAGGAAATAATTAATTATGAGGGGCAGTATAGGAAATAATTAATTATGAGGGGCAGTATAGGAAATAATTAATGGTGGAGGGGCAGTATAGGAAATAATTAATGGTGAGGGGAAGTATAGGAAATAATTAATTTGAGGGGCAGTATAGGAAATAATTAAGTATGAGGGGCAGTATAGGAAATAATTATGAGGGGCAGTATAGGAAATAATTATGAGGGGCAGCATAGGAAATAATTAAGTATGAGGGGCAGTATAGGGAATAATTATGAGGGGCAACATAGGGAATAATTATGAGGGGCAGTATAGGAAATAATTAATTTGAGGGGAAGTATAGGAAATAATTAATGGTGTAGAGGCAGTATAGGAAATAATTAATTATGAGGGGCAGTATAGGAAATAATTAATTATGAGCGACAGTATAGGAAATAATTAATGGTGAGGGGCAGCATAGGGAATAATTAATGGTGAGGGGCAGCATAGGAAATAATTAATGGTGGAGGGGAAGTATAGGAAATAATTAATGGTGGAGGGGCAGTATAGGAAATAATTAATTTCAGGGCCAACATAGGGAATAATTATGAGGGGCAGTATAGGAAATAATTAATTTGAGGGGAAGTATAGGAAATAATTAATGGTGTAGAGGCAGTATAGGAAATAATTAATTTGAGGGGTAGTATAGGAAATAATTAATGGTGAGGGGCAGCATAGGGAATAATTAATTATGAGGGGCAGTATAGGAAATTATTATGAGGGGCAGTATAGGAAATAATTAATTTGAGGGAAGTATAGGAAATAATTAATGAGGAGGGGCAGTATAGGAAATAATGAATTATGAGGGGCAGTATAGGAAATAATTAATGGTGAGGGGCAGCATAGGGAATAATTAATGGTGAGGGGCAGCATAGGAAATAATTAATGGTGGAGGGGAAGTATAGGAAATAATTAATGGTGGAGGGGCAGTATAGGAAAGAATTAATTTCAGGGCCAACATAGGGAATAATTATGAGGGGCAGTATAGGAAATAATTAATTTGAGGGGAAGTATAGGAAATAATTAATGGTGTAGAGGCAGTATAGAAAATAATTAATTTGAGGTGCGGTATAGGAAATAATTAATGGTGAGGGGCAGCATAGGAAATAATTAATTTCAGGGCCAACATAGGGAATAATTATGAGGGGCAGTATAGGAAATAATTAATTTGAGGGAAAGTATAGGAAATAATTAATGGTGTAGAGGCAGTATAGGAAATAATTAATTTTAGGGGCAGTATAGGAAATAATTAATGGTGAGGGTCAGCATAGAAAATAATTAATTATGAGGGGCAGTATAGGAAATATTTTATTATGAGGGGCAGTATAGGAAATAATTAATTATGATGGGCAGTATAGGGAATAATTAATTATGAGGGGCAGTATAGGAAATAATTAACTATGAGGGGCAGTATAGGAAATAATTATGAGGGGCAGTATAGGAAATAATTAATTATGAGGGGCAGTATAGGAAATAATTAATGGTGAGTGGCAGCATAGGGAATAATTAATTATGAGGGGCAGTATAGGAAATAATTATGAGGGGCAGTATAGGAAATAATTAATTTGAGGGAAGTATAGGAAATAATTAATGGTGTAGGGGCAGTATAGGAAATAATTAATTTGAGGGGCAGTATAGGAAATAATTAATTTGAGGGGCAGTATAGGAAATAATTAATGGTGAGGGTCAGCATAGGAAATAATTAATTATGAGGGGCAGTATAGGAAATAATTAATTATGAGGGGCAGTATAGGAAATAATTAATGGTAAGGGGCAGCATAGGGAATAATTAATTATGAGGGGCAGTATAGGAAATAATTATGAGGGGCAGTATAGGAAATAATTAATTATGAGGGGCAGTATAGGAAATAATTGATGGTGTAGAGGCAGCATAGGGAATAATTAATGGTGAGGGGCAGCATAGGAAATAATTAATGGTGGAGGGGAAGTATAGGAAATAATTAATGGTGGAGGGGCAGTATAAGAAATAATTAATTATGAGAGGCAGTATAGGAAATAATTATCGGAGGAGGGGCAGCTTAGGAAATAATTAATGGTGGGGGGGGCAGTATAGGAAATAATTAATTTGAGGGGAAGTATAGGAAATAATTAATTTGAGGGGCAGTATAGGAAATAATTAATTTGAGGGGAAGTAAAGGAAATAAATAATTTGAGGGGAAGTATAGGAAATAATTAATGGTGGAGGGGCAGCATAGGAAATAATTAATTATGAGGGGCAGTATAGGAGATAATTAATTTGAGGGGAAGTATAGGAAATAATTAATTAGAGGGGAAGTATAGGAAATAATTAATGGTGGAGGGGCAGTATAGGAAATAATTAATTTGATGGGCAGTATAGGAAATAATTAATGGTGAGGGGCAGCATAGGGAATAATTAATTATGAGGGGCAGTATAGGAAATAATTATGAGGGGCAGTATAGGAAATAATTAATTTGAGGGGAAGTATAGGAAATAATTAATTATGAGGGGCAGAATAGGAAATAATTAATTATGAGGGGCAGTATAGGAAATAATTATGAGGGGCAGTATAGGAAATAATTAATTTGAGGGGAAGTATAGGAAATAATTAATGGTTGAGAAGCGGTATAGGAAATAATTAATTTGAGGGGAAGTATAGGAAATAATTAATGGTGGGGGGCAGTATAGGAAATAATTAATTTGAGGGGAAGTATAGGAAATAATTAATTTGAGGGGAAGTATAGGAAATAATAAATGGTGTAGAGGCAGTATAGGAAATAATTAATTTGAGGGGCAGTATAGGAAATAATTAATGGTGAGGGTCAGCATAGGAAATAATTAATTATGAGGGGCAGTATAGGAAATAATTAATTATGAGGGGCAGTATAGGAAACAATTAATTATGAGGGGCAGAATAGGGAATAATTAATTATGAGGGGCAGAATAGGAAATAATTAATTATGAGGGGCAGTATAGGAAATAATTAAGAGGGGCAGTTTAGGAAATAATTAATTTGAGGGGAAGTATAGGAAATAATTAATGGTTGAGAAGCGGTATAGGAAATAATTAATTTGAGGGGAAGTATAGGAAATAATTAATGGTGTAGGGGCAGTATAGGAAATAATTAATTTGAGGGGCAGTATAGGAAATAATTAATGGTGAGGGGCAGCATGGGAAATAATTAAGAATGAGGGGCAGTATAGGAGATAATTAATTTGAGGGGCAACATAGGGAATAATTATGAGGGGCAGTATAGGAAATAATTAATTTGAGGGGCAGTATAGGAAATAATTAATGGTGGGGGGAAACATAGGAAATAATTAATGGTGGGGGCAGTATAGGAACTAATTAATGGTGGAGGGGCAGCATAGGATATATTTAATGGTGGAGGGGCAGTATAGGAAATATTTAATTTGAGGGGAAGTATAGGAAATAATTAATTTGAGGGGAATTATAGGAAATAATTAATGGTGGAGGGGCAGTATAAGAAATAATTAATGGTGGAGAAGCAGTATAGGAAATAATTAATTTTAGGGGAAGTATAGGAAATAATTAATTTGAGGGGAAGTATAGGAAATAATTAATGGTGTAGGGGCAGTATAGGAAATAATTAATTTGAGGGGCAGTATAGGAAATAATTAATTATGAGGGGCAGTATAGGAAATAATTAATTATGAGGGGCAGTATAGGAAATAATTAATGGTGAGGGGCAGCATAGGGAATAATTAATGGTGGAGGGGAAGTATAGAAAATAATTAATGGTGGAGGGGCAGTATAGGAAATAATTAATTATGAGGGGCAGTATAGGAAATAATTAACTATGAGGGGCAGTATAGGAAATAATTATGAGGGGCAGTATAGGAAATAATTAATTTGAGGGGAAGTATAGGAAATAATTAATGGTTGAGAAGCGGTATAGGAAATAATTAATTTGAGGGGAAGTATAGGAAATAATTAATGGTGGGGGGCAGTATAGGAAATAATTAATTTGAGGGGAAGTATAGGAAATAATTAATTTGAGGGGAAGTATAGGAAATAATAAATGGTGTAGAGGCAGTTTAGGAAATAATTAATTTGAGGGGCAGTATAGGAAATAATTAATGGTGAGGGTCAGCATAGGAAATAATTAATTATGAGGGGCAGTATAGGAAACAATTAATTATGAGGGGCAGAATAGGGAATAATTAATTATGAGGGGCAGAATAGGAAATAATTAATTATGAGGGGCAGTATAGGAAATAATTAAGAGGGGCAGTTTAGGAAATAATTAATTTGAGGGGAAGTATAGAAAATAATAATGGTTGAGAAGCGGTATAGGAAATAATTAATTTGAGGGGAAGTATAGGAAATAATTAATGGTGTAGGGGCAGTATAGGAAATAATTAATTTGAGGGGCAGTATAGGAAATAATTAATGGTGAGGGGCAGCATGGGAAATAATTAAGAATGAGGGGCAGTATAGGAGATAATTAATTTGAGGGGCAACATAGGGAATAATTATGAGGGGCAGTATAGGAAATAATTAATTTGAGGGGCAGTATAGGAAATAATTAATGGTGGGGGGAAACATAGGAAATAATTAATGGTGGGGGCAGTATAGGAACTAATTAATGGTGGAGGGGCAGCATAGGATATATTTAATGGTGGAGGGGCAGTATAGGAAATATTTAATTTGAGGGGAAGTATAGGAAATAATTAATTTGAGGGGAAGTATAGGAAATAATTAATGGTGGAGGGGCAGTATAAGAAATAATTAATGGTGGAGAAGCAGTATAGGAAATAATTAATTTTAGGGGAAGTATAGGAAATAATTAATTTGAGGGGAAGTATAGGAAATAATTAATGGTGTAGGGGCAGTATAGGAAATAATTAATTTGAGGGGCAGTATAGGAAATAATTAATTATGAGGGGCAGTATAGGAAATAATTAATTATGAGGGGCAGTATAGGAAATAATTAATGGTGAGGGGCAGCATACGAAATAATTAATGGTGGAGGGGAAGTATAGGAAATAATTAATGGTGGAGGGGCAGTATAGGAAATAATTAATTATGAGGGGCAGTAAAGGAAATAATTAATTATGAGGGGCAGTATAGGAAATAATTAATTATGACGGGCAGTATAGGAAATAATTAATGGTGAGGGGCAGCATAGGGAATCATTAATGGTGGAGGGGAAGTATGGGAAATAATTAATGGTGGAGGGGCAGTATAGGAAATAATTAATGGTGGAGGGGCAGTATAGGAAATAATTAATGGTGGAGGGGCAGTATAGGAAATAATTATCGGTGGAGGGGCAGTATAGGAAATAATTATCGGTGGAGGGGCAGTATAGTAAATACTTAATTTGAGGGGAAGTATAGGAAATAATTAATTTGAGGGGCAGTATAGGAAATAATTAATGGTGAGGGTCAGCATAGGAAATAATTAATTATGAGGGGCAGTATAGGAAACAATTAATTATGAGGGGCAGAATAGGGAATAATTAATTATGAGGGGCAGAATAGGAAATAATTAATTATGAGGGGCAGTATAGGAAATAATTAAGAGGGGCAGTTTAGGAAATAATTAATTTGAGGGGAAGTATAGAAAATAATAATGGTTGAGAAGCGGTATAGGAAATAATTAATTTGAGGGGAAGTATAGGAAATAATTAATGGTGTAGGGGCAGTATAGGAAATAATTAATTTGAGGGGCAGTATAGGAAATAATTAATGGTGAGGGGCAGCATGGGAAATAATTAAGAATGAGGGGCAGTATAGGAGATAATTAATTTGAGGGGCAACATAGGGAATAATTATGAGGGGCAGTATAGGAAATAATTAATTTGAGGGGCAGTATAGGAAATAATTAATGGTGGGGGGAAACATAGGAAATAATTAATGGTGGGGGCAGTATAGGAACTAATTAATGGTGGAGGGGCAGCATAGGATATATTTAATGGTGGAGGGGCAGTATAGGAAATATTTAATTTGAGGGGAAGTATAGGAAATAATTAATTTGAGGGGAAGTATAGGAAATAATTAATGGTGGAGGGGCAGTATAAGAAATAATTAATGGTGGAGAAGCAGTATAGGAAATAATTAATTTTAGGGGAAGTATAGGAAATAATTAATTTGAGGGGAAGTATAGGAAATAATTAATGGTGTAGGGGCAGTATAGGAAATAATTAATTTGAGGGGCAGTATAGGAAATAATTAATTATGAGGGGCAGTATAGGAAATAATTAATTATGAGGGGCAGTATAGGAAATAATTAATGGTGAGGGGCAGCATACGAAATAATTAATGGTGGAGGGGAAGTATAGGAAATAATTAATGGTGGAGGGGCAGTATAGGAAATAATTAATTATGAGGGGCAGTAAAGGAAATAATTAATTATGAGGGGCAGTATAGGAAATAATTAATTATGACGGGCAGTATAGGAAATAATTAATGGTGAGGGGCAGCATAGGGAATCATTAATGGTGGAGGGGAAGTATGGGAAATAATTAATGGTGGAGGGGCAGTATAGGAAATAATTAATGGTGGAGGGGCAGTATAGGAAATAATTAATGGTGGAGGGGCAGTATAGGAAATAATTATCGGTGGAGGGGCAGTATAGGAAATAATTATCGGTGGAGGGGCAGTATAGTAAATACTTAATTTGAGGGGAAGTATAGGAAATAATTAATTTGAGGGGCAGTATAGGAAATAATTAATTTGAGGGGCAGTATAGGAAATGATTAATGGTGGAGGGGCAATATAGGAAATAATTAATTTGAGGGGCAGTACAGGAAATGATTAATGGTGAGGGGCAGCATAGGAAATAATTAATGGTGGGGGGCAGTATAGGAAATAATTAATTTGAGGGGCAGTATAGGAAATAATTAATTATGAGGGGCAGTATAGGAAATAATTAATGGTGAGGGGCAGCATAGGGAATCATTTATGGTGGAGGGGAAGTATGGGAAATAAATAATGGTGGAGGGGCAGTATAGGAAATAATTAATGGTGGAGGGGCAGTATAGGAAATAATTAATGGTGGAGGGGCAGTATAGGAAATAATTATCGGTGGAGGGGCAGCTTAGGAAATAATTAATGGTGGAGGGGCAGTATAGTAAATACTTAATTTGAGGGGAAGTATAGGAAAAACTTAATTTGAGGGGCAGTATAGGAAATGATTAATGGTGGAGGGGCAATATAGGAAATAATTAATTTGAGGGGCAGTACAGGAAATGATTAATGGTGAGGGGCAGCATAGGAAATAATTAATGGTGGGGGGCAGTATAGGAAATAATTAATTTGAGGGGCAGTATAGGAAAAAATTAATTTGAGGGGAAGTATAGGAAATAATTAATTATGAGGGGCAGTATAGGAAATAATTAATGGTGAGGGGCAGCATAGGGAATAATTAATTATGAGGGGCAGTATAGGAAATAATTATGAGGGGCAGTATAGGAAATAATTAATTTGAGGGGAAGTATAGGAAATAATTAATGGTTGAGAAGCAGTATAGGAAATAATTAATTTGAGGGGAAGTATAGGAAATAATTAATTAGAGGGGAAGTATAGGAAATAATTAATGGTGTAGGGGCAGTATAGGAAATAATTAATGGTGAGTGGCAGCATAGGAAATAATTAATTTGAGGGGCAGTATAGGAAATAATTAATGGTGAGGGGAAGTATAGGAAATAATAAATTTGAGGGGCAGTATAGGAAATAATTAAGTATGAGGGGCAGTATAGGAGATAATTATGAGGGGCAGTATAGGAAATAATTATGAGAGGCAGCATAGGAAATAATTAAGTATGAGGGGCAGTATAGGGAATAATTATGAGGGGCAACATAGGGAATAATTATGAGGGGCAGTATAGGAAATAATTAATTTGAGGGGAAGTATAGGAAATAATTAATGGTGTAGAGGCAGTATAGGAAATAATTAATTATGAGGGGCAGTATAGGAAATAATTAATTATGAGCGACAGTATAGGAAATAATTAATGGTAAGGGGCAGCATAGGGAATAATTAATGGTGAGGGGCAGCATAGGAAATAATTAATGGTGGAGGGGAAGTATAGGAAATAATTAATGGTGGAGGGGCAGTATAGGAAATAATTAATTTCAGGGCCAACATAGGGAATAATTATGAGGGGCAGTATAGGAAATAATTAATTTGAGGGGAAGTATAGGAAATAATTAATGGTGTAGAGGCAGTATAGGAAATAATTAATTTGAGGGGCAGTATAGGAAATAATTAATGGTGAGGGTCAGCATAGGAAATAATTAATTATGAGGGGCAGTATAGGAAATAATTAATTATGAGGGGCAGTATAGGAAATAATTAATTATGAGGGGCAGTATAGGAAATAATTAATTATGAGGGGCAGTATAGGAAATAATTAATGGTGTAGGGGCAGTATAGGAAATAATTAATTTGAGGGGCAGTATAGGAAATAATTAATGGTGAGGGGCAGTATAGGAAATAATTAATTATGAGGGGCAGTATAGGAAATAATTAATTATGAGGGGCAGTATAGGAAATAATTAATTATGAGGGGCAGTATAGGAAATAATTAATGGTGAGGGGCAGCATAGGGAATAATTAATGGTGGAGGGGAAGTATGGGAAATAATTAATGGTGGAGGGGCAGTATAGGAAATAATTAATGGTGGAGGGGCAGTATAGGAAATAATTAATGGTGGAGGGGCAGTATAGGAAATAATTATGAGGGGCAGTATAGGAAATAATTATGAGGTGCGGTATAGGAAATAATTAATGGTGAGGGGCAGCATAGGAAATAATTAATTTGAGGGGCAGTATAGGAAATAATTAATGGTGAGGGGAATTATAGGAAATAATTAATTTGAGGGGCAGTATAGGAAATAATTAAGTATGAGGGGCAGTATAGGAGATAATTATGAGGGGCAGTATAGGAAATAATTATGAGAGGCAGCATAGGAAATAATTAAGTATGAGGGGCAGTATAGGGAATAATTATGAGGGGCAACATAGGGAATAATTATGAGGGGCAGTATAGGAAATAATTAATTTGAGGGGAAGTAGAGGAAATAATTAATGGTGTAGAGGCAGTATAGGAAATAATTAATTATGAGGGGCAGTATAGGAAATAATTAATTATGAGGGCCAGTATAGGAAATAATTAATGGTGAGAGGCAGCATAGGGAATAATTAATGGTGAGGGGCAGCATAGGAAATAATTAATGGTGGAGGGGAAGTATAGGAAATAATTAATGGTGGAGGGGCAGTATAGGAAATAATTAATTTCAGGGCCAACATAGGGAATAATTATGAGGGGCAGTATAGGAAATAATTATGAGGGGCAGTATAGGAAATAATTAATTTGAGGGAAAGTATAGGAAATAATTAATGGTTGAAAAGCGGTATAAGAAAAAATTAATTTGAGGGGAAGTATAGGAAATAATTAATGGTGTAGGGGCAGTATAGGAAATAATTAATTTGAGGGGCAGTATAGGAAATAATTAATGGTGAGGGGCAGAATAGGAAATAATTAATGGTAAGGGGCAGCATAGGGAATAATTAATTATGAGGGGCAGTATAGGAAATAATTATGAGGGGCAGTATAGGAAATAATTAATTATGAGGGGCAGTATAGGAAATAATTGATGGTGTAGAGGCAGCATAGGGAATAATTAATGGTGAGTGGCAGCATAGGAAATAATTAATGGTGAGTGGCAGCATAGGAAATAATTAAGTATGAGGGGCAGTATAGGAGATAATTAATTTGAGGGGCAACATAGGGAATAATTATGAGGGGCAGTATAGGAAATAATTAATGGTGAGGGGCAGCATAGGGAATAATTAATTATGAGGGGCAGTATAGGAAATAATTAATTTGAGGGAAGTATAGGAAATAATTAATGAGGAGGGGCAGTATAGGAAATAATTAATTATGAGGGGCAGTATAGGAAATAATTAATGGTGGAGGGGAAGTATAGGAAATAATTAATTATGAGGGTCAGTAAAGGAAATAATTAATTATGAGGGGCAGTATAGGAAATAATTAATTATGAGGGGCAGTATAGGAAATAATTAATGGTGGAGGGGAAGTATAGGAAATAATTAATTATGAGGGTCAGTAAAGGAAATAATTAATTATGAGGGGCAGTATAGGAAATAATTAATTATGAGGGGCAGTATAGGAAATAATTAATGGTGGAGGGGCAGTATAGGAAATAATTAATGGTGAGGGGAAGTATAGGAAATAATTAATTTGAGGGGCAGTATAGGAAATAATTAAGTATGAGGGGCAGTATAGGAAATAATTATGAGGGGCAGTATAGGAAATAATTATGAGGGGCAGCATAGGAAATAATTAAGTATGAGGGGCAGTATAGGGAATAATTATGAGGGGCAACATAGGGAATAATTATGAGGGGCAGTATAGGAAATAATTAATTTGAGGGGAAGTATAGGAAATAATTAATGGTGTAGAGGCAGTATAGGAAATAATTAATTATGAGGGGCAGTATAGGAAATAATTAATTATGAGCGACAGTATAGGAAATAATTAATGGTGAGGGGCAGCATAGGTAATAATTAATGGTGAGGGGCAGCATAGGAAATAATTAATGGTGGAGGGGAAGTATAGGAAATAATTAATGGTGGAGGGGCAGTATAGGAAATAATTAATTTCAGGGCCAACATAGGGAATAATTATGAGGGGCAGTATAGGAAATAATTAATTTGAGGGGAAGTATAGGAAATATTTAATGGTGTAGAGGCAGTATAGGAAATAATTAATTTGAGGGGTAGTATAGGAAATAATTAATGGTGAGGGGCAGCATAGGGAATAATTAATTATGAGGGGCAGTATAGGAAATAATTAATTTGAGGGAAGTATAGGAAATAATTAATGAGGAGGGGCAGTATAGGAAATAATGAATTATGAGGGGCAGTATAGGAAATAATTAATGGTGAGGGGCAGCATAGGGAATAATTAATGGTGAGGGGCAGCATAGGAAATAATTAATGGTGGAGGGGAAGTATAGGAAATAATTAATGGTGGAGGGGCAGTATAGGAAAGAATTAATTTCAGGGCCAACATAGGGAATAATTATGAGGGGCAGTATAGGAAATAATTAATTTGAGGGGAAGTATAGGAAATAATTAATGGTGTAGAGGCAGTATAGAAAATAATTAATTTGAGGTGCGGTATAGGAAATAATTAATGGTGAGGGGCAGCATAGGAAATAATTAATTTCAGGGCCAACATAGGGAATAATTATGAGGGGCAGTATAGGAAATAATTAATTTGAGGGAAAGTATAGGAAATAATTAATGGTGTAGAGGCAGTATAGGAAATAATTAATTTTAGGGGCAGTATAGGAAATAATTAATGGTGAGGGTCAGCATAGAAAATAATTAATTATGAGGGGCAGTATAGGAAATATTTTATTATGAGGGGCAGTATAGGAAATAATTAATTATGATGGGCAGTATAGGGAATAATTAATTATGAGGGGCAGTATAGGAAATAATTAACTATGAGGGGCAGTATAGGAAATAATTATGAGGGGCAGTATAGGAAATAATTAATTATGAGGGGCAGTATAGGAAATAATTAATGGTGAGTGGCAGCATAGGGAATAATTAATTATGAGGGGCAGTATAGGAAATAATTATGAGGGGCAGTATAGGAAATAATTAATTTGAGGGAAGTATAGGAAATAATTAATGGTGTAGGGGCAGTATAGGAAATAATTAATTTGAGGGGCAGTATAGGAAATAATTAATTTGAGGGGCAGTATAGGAAATAATTAATGGTGAGGGTCAGCATAGGAAATAATTAATTATGAGGGGCAGTATAGGAAATAATTAATTATGAGGGGCAGTATAGGAAATAATTAATGGTAAGGGGCAGCATAGGGAATAATTAATTATGAGGGGCAGTATAGGAAATAATTATGAGGGGCAGTATAGGAAATAATTAATTATGAGGGGCAGTATAGGAAATAATTGATGGTGTAGAGGCAGCATAGGGAATAATTAATGGTGAGGGGCAGCATAGGAAATAATTAATGGTGGAGGGGAAGTATAGGAAATAATTAATGGTGGAGGGGCAGTATAAGAAATAATTAATTATGAGAGGCAGTATAGGAAATGATTATCGGAGGAGGGGCAGCTTAGGAAATAATTAATGGTGGGGGGGCAGTATAGGAAATAATTAATTTGAGGGGAAGTATAGGAAATAATTAATTTGAGGGGCAGTATAGGAAATAATTAATTTGAGGGGAAGTAAAGGAAATAAATAATTTGAGGGGAAGTATAGGAAATAATTAATGGTGGAGGGGCAGCATAGGAAATAATTAATTATGAGGGGCAGTATAGGAGATAATTAATTTGAGGGGAAGTATAGGAAATAATTAATTAGAGGGGAAGTATAGGAAATAATTAATGGTGGAGGGGCAGTATAGGAAATAATTAATTTGATGGGCAGTATAGGAAATAATTAATGGTGAGGGGCAGCATAGGGAATAATTAATTATGAGGGGCAGTATAGGAAATAATTATGAGGGGCAGTATAGGAAATAATTAATTTGAGGGGAAGTATAGGAAATAATTAATGGTTGAGAAGCGGTATAGGAAATAATTAATTTGAGGGGAAGTATAGGAAATAATTAATGGTGGGGGGCAGTATAGGAAATAATTAATTTGAGGGGAAGTATAGGAAATAATTAATTTGAGGGGAAGTATAGGAAATAATAAATGGTGTAGAGGCAGTATAGGAAATAATTAATTTGAGGGGCAGTATAGGAAATAATTAATGGTGAGGGTCAGCATAGGAAATAATTAATTATGAGGGGCAGTATAGGAAATAATTAATTATGAGGGGCAGTATAGGAAACAATTAATTATGAGGGGCAGAATAGGGAATAATTAATTATGAGGGGCAGAATAGGAAATAATTAATTATGAGGGGCAGTATAGGAAATAATTAAGAGGGGCAGTTTAGGAAATAATTAATTTGAGGGGAAGTATAGGAAATAATTAATGGTTGAGAAGCGGTATAGGAAATAATTAATTTGAGGGGAAGTATAGGAAATAATTAATGGTGTAGGGGCAGTATAGGAAATAATTAATTTGAGGGGCAGTATAGGAAATAATTAATGGTGAGGGGCAGCATGGGAAATAATTAAGAATGAGGGGCAGTATAGGAGATAATTAATTTGAGGGGCAACATAGGGAATAATTATGAGGGGCAGTATAGGAAATAATTAATTTGAGGGGCAGTATAGGAAATAATTAATGGTGGGGGGAAACATAGGAAATAATTAATGGTGGGGGCAGTATAGGAACTAATTAATGGTGGAGGGGCAGCATAGGATATATTTAATGGTGGAGGGGCAGTATAGGAAATATTTAATTTGAGGGGAAGTATAGGAAATAATTAATTTGAGGGGAATTATAGGAAATAATTAATGGTGGAGGGGCAGTATAAGAAATAATTAATGGTGGAGAAGCAGTATAGGAAATAATTAATTTTAGGGGAAGTATAGGAAATAATTAATTTGAGGGGAAGTATAGGAAATAATTAATGGTGTAGGGGCAGTATAGGAAATAATTAATTTGAGGGGCAGTATAGGAAATAATTAATTATGAGGGGCAGTATAGGAAATAATTAATTATGAGGGGCAGTATAGGAAATAATTAATGGTGAGGGGCAGCATAGGGAATAATTAATGGTGGAGGGGAAGTATAGAAAATAATTAATGGTGGAGGGGCAGTATAGGAAATAATTAATTATGAGGGGCAGTATAGGAAATAATTAACTATGAGGGGCAGTATAGGAAATAATTATGAGGGGCAGTATAGGAAATAATTAATTTGAGGGGAAGTATAGGAAATAATTAATGGTTGAGAAGCGGTATAGGAAATAATTAATTTGAGGGGAAGTATAGGAAATAATTAATGGTGGGGGGCAGTATAGGAAATAATTAATTTGAGGGGAAGTATAGGAAATAATTAATTTGAGGGGAAGTATAGGAAATAATAAATGGTGTAGAGGCAGTTTAGGAAATAATTAATTTGAGGGGCAGTATAGGAAATAATTAATGGTGAGGGTCAGCATAGGAAATAATTAATTATGAGGGGCAGTATAGGAAACAATTAATTATGAGGGGCAGAATAGGGAATAATTAATTATGAGGGGCAGAATAGGAAATAATTAATTATGAGGGGCAGTATAGGAAATAATTAAGAGGGGCAGTTTAGGAAATAATTAATTTGAGGGGAAGTATAGAAAATAATAATGGTTGAGAAGCGGTATAGGAAATAATTAATTTGAGGGGAAGTATAGGAAATAATTAATGGTGTAGGGGCAGTATAGGAAATAATTAATTTGAGGGGCAGTATAGGAAATAATTAATGGTGAGGGGCAGCATGGGAAATAATTAAGAATGAGGGGCAGTATAGGAGATAATTAATTTGAGGGGCAACATAGGGAATAATTATGAGGGGCAGTATAGGAAATAATTAATTTGAGGGGCAGTATAGGAAATAATTAATGGTGGGGGGAAACATAGGAAATAATTAATGGTGGGGGCAGTATAGGAACTAATTAATGGTGGAGGGGCAGCATAGGATATATTTAATGGTGGAGGGGCAGTATAGGAAATATTTAATTTGAGGGGAAGTATAGGAAATAATTAATTTGAGGGGAAGTATAGGAAATAATTAATGGTGGAGGGGCAGTATAAGAAATAATTAATGGTGGAGAAGCAGTATAGGAAATAATTAATTTTAGGGGAAGTATAGGAAATAATTAATTTGAGGGGAAGTATAGGAAATAATTAATGGTGTAGGGGCAGTATAGGAAATAATTAATTTGAGGGGCAGTATAGGAAATAATTAATTATGAGGGGCAGTATAGGAAATAATTAATTATGAGGGGCAGTATAGGAAATAATTAATGGTGAGGGGCAGCATACGAAATAATTAATGGTGGAGGGGAAGTATAGGAAATAATTAATGGTGGAGGGGCAGTATAGGAAATAATTAATTATGAGGGGCAGTATAGGAAATAATTAATTATGAGGGGCAGTATAGGAAATAATTAATTATGACGGGCAGTATAGGAAATAATTAATGGTGAGGGGCAGCATAGGGAATCATTAATGGTGGAGGGGAAGTATGGGAAATAATTAATGGTGGAGGGGCAGTATAGGAAATAATTAATGGTGGAGGGGCAGTATAGGAAATAATTAATGGTGGAGGGGCAGTATAGGAAATAATTATCGGTGGAGGGGCAGTATAGGAAATAATTATCGGTGGAGGGGCAGTATAGTAAATACTTAATTTGAGGGGAAGTATAGGAAATAATTAATTTGAGGGGCAGTATAGGAAATAATTAATTTGAGGGGCAGTATAGGAAATGATTAATGGTGGAGGGGCAATATAGGAAATAATTAATTTGAGGGGCAGTACAGGAAATGATTAATGGTGAGGGGCAGCATAGGAAATAATTAATGGTGGGGGGCAGTATAGGAAATAATTAATTTGAGGGGCAGTATAGGAAATAATTAATTTGAGGGGGAGTATAGGAAATAATAAATGGTGTAGAGGCAGTATAGGAAATAATTAATTTGAGGGGCAGTATAGGAAATAATTAATGGTGAGGGTCAGCATAGGAAATAATTAATTATGAGGGGCAGTATAGGAAATAATTAATTATGAGGGGCAGTATAGGAAACAATTAATTATGAGGGGCAGTATACGGAATAATTAATTATGAGGGGCAGAATAGGAAATAATTAATTATGAGGGGCAGTATAGGAAATAATTAAGAGGGGCAGTTTAGGAAATAATTAATTTGAGGGGAAGTATAGGAAATAATTAATGGTTGAGAAGCGGTATAGGAAATAATTAATTTGAGGGGAAGTATAGGAAATAATTAATGGTGTAGGGGCAGTATAGGAAATAATTAATTTGAGGGGCAGTATAGGAAATAATTAATGGTGAGGGGCAGCATGGGAAATAATTAAGAATGAGGGGCAGTATAGGAGATAATTAATTTGAGGGGCAACATAGGGAATAATTATGAGGGGCAGTATAGGAAATAATTAATTTGAGGGGCAGTATAGGAAATAATTAATGGTGAGGGGCAGCATAGGAAATAATTAATGGTGGGGGCAGTATAGGAACTAATTAATGGTGGAGGGGCAGCATAGGATATATTTAATGGTGGAGGGGCAGTATAGGAAATATTTAATTTGAGGGGAAGTATAGGAAATAATTAATTTGAGGGGAAGTATAGGAAATAATTAATGGTGGAGGGGCAGTATAGGAAATAATTAATGGTGGAGAAGCAGTATAGGAAATAATTAATTTTAGGGGAAATATAGGAAATAATTAATTTGAGGGGAAGTATAGGAAATAATTAATGGTGTAGGGGCAGTATAGGAAATAATTAATTTGAGGGGCAGTATAGGAAATAATTAATTATGAGGGGCAGTATAGGAAATAATTAATGGTGAGGGGCAGCATAGGGAATAATTAATGGTGGAGGGGAAGTATAGGAAATAATTAATGGTGGAGGGGCAGTATAGGAAATAATTAATTATGAGGGGCAGTATAGGAAATAATTAATGGTGAGGGGCAGCATAGGGAATCATTTATGGTGGAGGGGAAGTATGGGAAATAAATAATGGTGGAGGGGCAGTATAGGAAATAATTAATGGTGGAGGGGCAGTATAGGAAATAATTAATGGTGGAGGGGCAGTATAGGAAATAATTATCGGTGGAGGGGCAGCTTAGGAAATAATTAATGGTGGAGGGGCAGTATAGTAAATACTTAATTTGAGGGGAAGTATAGGAAAAACTTAATTTGAGGGGCAGTATAGGAAATGATTAATGGTGGAGGGGCAATATAGGAAATAATTAATTTGAGGGGCAGTACAGGAAATGATTAATGGTGAGGGGCAGCATAGGAAATAATTAATGGTGGGGGGCAGTATAGGAAATAATTAATTTGAGGGGCAGTATAGGAAAAAATTAATTTGAGGGGAAGTATAGGAAATAATTAATTATGAGGGGCAGTATAGGAAATAATTAATGGTGAGGGGCAGCATAGGGAATAATTAATTATGAGGGGCAGTATAGGAAATAATTATGAGGGGCAGTATAGGAAATAATTAATTTGAGGGGAAGTATAGGAAATAATTAATGGTTGAGAAGCAGTATAGGAAATAATTAATTTGAGGGGAAGTATAGGAAATAATTAATTAGAGGGGAAGTATAGGAAATAATTAATGGTGTAGGGGCAGTATAGGAAATAATTAATGGTGAGTGGCAGCATAGGAAATAATTAATGGTGAGTGGCAGCATAGGAAATAATTAAGTATGAGGGGCAGTATAGGAGATAATTAATTTGAGGGGCAACATAGGGAATAATTATGAGGGGCAGTGTAGGAAATAATTAATTTGAGCGGCAGTATAGGAAATAATTAATGGTGGGGGGCAGCATAGGAAATAATTAATGGTGGAGGGGAAGTATAGGAAATAATTAATGGTGGAGGGGCAGTATAGGAAATAATTAATGGTGGAGGGGCAGTATAGGAAATAATTAATGGTGGAGGGGCAGTATAGGAAATAATTAATTATGACGGGCAGTATAGGAAATAATTAATGGTGAGGGGCAGCATAGGAAATAATAAATTTGAGGGGCAGTATAGGAAATAATTAAGTATGAGGGGCAGTATAGGAGATAATTATGAGGGGCAGTATAGGAAATAATTATGAGGGGCAGCATAGGAAATAATTAAGTATGAGGGGCAGTATAGGGAATAATTATGAGGGGCAACATAGGGAATAATTATGAGGGGCAGTATAGGAAATAATTAATTTGAGGGGAAGTATAGGAAATAATTAATGGTGTAGAGGCAGTATAGGAAATAATTAATTATGAGGGGCAGTATAGGAAATAATTAATTATGAGCGACAGTATAGGAAATAATTAATGGTAAGGGGCAGCATAGGGAATAATTAATGGTGAGGGGCAGCATAGGAAATAATTAATGGTGGAGGGGAAGTATAGGAAATAATTAATGGTGGAGGGGCAGTATAGGAAATAATTAATTTCAGGGCCAACATAGGGAATAATTATGAGGGGCAGTATAGGAAATAATTAATTTGAGGGGAAGTATAGGAAATAATTAATGGTGTAGAGGCAGTATAGGAAATAATTAATTTGAGGGGCAGTATAGGAAATAATTAATGGTGAGGGTCAGCATAGGAAATAATTAATTATGAGGGGCAGTATAGGAAATAATTAATTATGAGGGGCAGTATAGGAAATAATTAATTATGAGGGGCAGTATAGGAAATAATTAATTATGAGGGGCAGTATAGGAAATAATTAATGGTGTAGGGGCAGTATAGGAAATAATTAATTTGAGGGGCAGTATAGGAAATAATTAATGGTGAGGGGCAGTATAGGAAATAATTAATTATGAGGGGCAGTATAGGAAATAATTAATTATGAGGGGCAGTATAGGAAATAATTAATTATGAGGGGCAGTATAGGAAATAATTAATGGTGAGGGGCAGCATAGGGAATAATTAATGGTGGAGGGGAAGTATGGGAAATAATTAATGGTGGAGGGGCAGTATAGGAAATAATTAATGGTGGAGGGGCAGTATAGGAAATAATTAATGGTGGAGGGGCAGTATAGGAAATAATTATGAGGGGCAGTATAGGAAATAATTATGAGGTGCGGTATAGGAAATAATTAATGGTGAGGGGCAGCATAGGAAATAATTAATTTGAGGGGCAGTATAGGAAATAATTAATGGTGAGGGGAAGTATAGGAAATAATTAATTTGAGGGGCAGTATAGGAAATAATTAAGTATGAGGGGCAGTATAGGAGATAATTATGAGGGGCAGTATAGGAAATAATTATGAGAGGCAGCATAGGAAATAATTAAGTATGAGGGGCAGTATAGGGAATAATTATGAGGGGCAACATAGGGAATAATTATGAGGGGCAGTATAGGAAATAATTAATTTGAGGGGAAGTAGAGGAAATAATTAATGGTGTAGAGGCAGTATAGGAAATAATTAATTATGAGGGGCAGTATAGGAAATAATTAATTATGAGGGCCAGTATAGGAAATAATTAATGGTGAGAGGCAGCATAGGGAATAATTAATGGTGAGGGGCAGCATAGGAAATAATTAATGGTGGAGGGGAAGTATAGGAAATAATTAATGGTGGAGGGGCAGTATAGGAAATAATTAATTTCAGGGCCAACATAGGGAATAATTATGAGGGGCAGTATAGGAAATAATTATGAGGGGCAGTATAGGAAATAATTAATTTGAGGGAAAGTATAGGAAATAATTAATGGTTGAAAAGCGGTATAAGAAAAAATTAATTTGAGGGGAAGTATAGGAAATAATTAATGGTGTAGGGGCAGTATAGGAAATAATTAATTTGAGGGGCAGTATAGGAAATAATTAATGGTGAGGGGCAGAATAGGAAATAATTAATGGTAAGGGCAGCATAGGGAATAATTAATTATGAGGGGCAGTATAGGAAATAATTATGAGGGGCAGTATAGGAAATAATTAATTATGAGGGGCAGTATAGGAAATAATTGATGGTGTAGAGGCAGCATAGGGAATAATTAATGGTGAGTGGCAGCATAGGAAATAATTAATGGTGAGTGGCAGCATAGGAAATAATTAAGTATGAGGGGCAGCATAGGAGATAATTAATTTGAGGGGCAACATAGGGAATAATTGTGAGGGGCAGTATAGGAAATAATTAATGGTGAGGGGCAGCATAGGGAATAATTAATTATGAGGGGCAGTATAGGAAATAATTAATTTGAGGGAAGTATAGGAAATAATTAATGAGGAGGGGCAGTATAGGAAATAATTAATTATGAGGGGCAGTATAGGAAATAATTAATGGTGGAGGGGAAGTATAGGAAATAATTAATTATGAGGGTCAGTAAAGGAAATAATTAATTATGAGGGGCAGTATAGGAAATAATTAATTATGAGGGGCAGTATAGGAAATAATTAATGGTGGAGGGGAAGTATAGGAAATAATTAATTATGAGGGTCAGTAAAGGAAATAATTAATTATGAGGGGCAGTATAGGAAATAATTAATTATGAGGGGCAGTATAGGAAATAATTAATGGTGGAGGGGCAGTATAGGAAATAATTAATGGTGAGGGGAAGTATAGGAAATAATTAATTTGAGGGGCAGTATAGGAAATAATTAAGTATGAGGGGCAGTATAGGAAATAATTATGAGGGGCAGTATAGGAAATAATTATGAGGGGCAGCATAGGAAATAATTAAGTATGAGGGGCAGTATAGGGAATAATTATGAGGGGCAACATAGGGAATAATTATGAGGGGCAGTATAGGAAATAATTAATTTGAGGGGAAGTATAGGAAATAATTAATGGTGTAGAGGCAGTATAGGAAATAATTAATTATGAGGGGCAGTATAGGAAATAATTAATTATGAGCGACAGTATAGGAAATAATTAATGGTGAGGGGCAGCATAGGGAATAATTAATGGTGAGGGGCAGCATAGGAAATAATTAATGGTGGAGGGGAAGTATAGGAAATAATTAATGGTGGAGGGGCAGTATAGGAAATAATTAATTTCAGGGCCAACATAGGGAATAATTATGAGGGGCAGTATAGGAAATAATTAATTTGAGGGGAAGTATAGGAAATAATTAATGGTGTAGAGGCAGTATAGGAAATAATTAATTTGAGGGGTAGTATAGGAAATAATTAATGGTGAGGGGCAGCATAGGGAATAATTAATTATGAGGGGCAGTATAGGAAATTATTATGAGGGGCAGTATAGGAAATAATTAATTTGAGGGAAGTATAGGAAATAATTAATGAGGAGGGGCAGTATAGGAAATAATGAATTATGAGGGGCAGTATAGGAAATAATTAATGGTGAGGGGCAGCATAGGGAATAATTAATGGTGAGGGGCAGCATAGGAAATAATTAATGGTGGAGGGGAAGTATAGGAAATAATTAATGGTGGAGGGGCAGTATAGGAAAGAATTAATTTCAGGGCCAACATAGGGAATAATTATGAGGGGCAGTATAGGAAATAATTAATTTGAGGGGAAGTATAGGAAATAATTAATGGTGTAGAGGCAGTATAGAAAATAATTAATTTGAGGTGCGGTATAGGAAATAATTAATGGTGAGGGGCAGCATAGGAAATAATTAATTTCAGGGCCAACATAGGGAATAATTATGAGGGGCAGTATAGGAAATAATTAATTTGAGGGAAAGTATAGGAAATAATTAATGGTGTAGAGGCAGTATAGGAAATAATTAATTTTAGGGGCAGTATAGGAAATAATTAATGGTGAGGGTCAGCATAGAAAATAATTAATTATGAGGGGCAGTATAGGAAATATTTTATTATGAGGGGCAGTATAGGAAATAATTAATTATGATGGGCAGTATAGGGAATAATTAATTATGAGGGGCAGTATAGGAAATAATTAACTATGAGGGGCAGTATAGGAAATAATTATGAGGGGCAGTATAGGAAATAATTAATTATGAGGGGCAGTATAGGAAATAATTAATGGTGAGTGGCAGCATAGGGAATAATTAATTATGAGGGGCAGTATAGGAAATAATTATGAGGGGCAGTATAGGAAATAATTAATTTGAGGGAAGTATAGGAAATAATTAATGGTGTAGGGGCAGTATAGGAAATAATTAATTTGAGGGGCAGTATAGGAAATAATTAATTTGAGGGGCAGTATAGGAAATAATTAATGGTGAGGGTCAGCATAGGAAATAATTAATTATGAGGGGCAGTATAGGAAATAATTAATTATGAGGGGCAGTATAGGAAATAATTAATGGTAAGGGGCAGCATAGGGAATAATTAATTATGAGGGGCAGTATAGGAAATAATTATGAGGGGCAGTATAGGAAATAATTAATTATGAGGGGCAGTATAGGAAATAATTGATGGTGTAGAGGCAGCATAGGGAATAATTAATGGTGAGGGGCAGCATAGGAAATAATTAATGGTGGAGGGGAAGTATAGGAAATAATTAATGGTGGAGGGGCAGTATAAGAAATAATTAATTATGAGAGGCAGTATAGGAAATAATTATCGGAGGAGGGGCAGCTTAGGAAATAATTAATGGTGGGGGGGGCAGTATAGGAAATAATTAATTTGAGGGGAAGTATAGGAAATAATTAATTTGAGGGGCAGTATAGGAAATAATTAATTTGAGGGGAAGTAAAGGAAATAAATAATTTGAGGGGAAGTATAGGAAATAATTAATGGTGGAGGGGCAGCATAGGAAATAATTAATTATGAGGGGCAGTATAGGAGATAATTAATTTGAGGGGAAGTATAGGAAATAATTAATTAGAGGGGAAGTATAGGAAATAATTAATGGTGGAGGGGCAGTATAGGAAATAATTAATTTGATGGGCAGTATAGGAAATAATTAATGGTGAGGGGCAGCATAGGGAATAATTAATTATGAGGGGCAGTATAGGAAATAATTATGAGGGGCAGTATAGGAAATAATTAATTTGAGGGGAAGTATAGGAAATAATTAATTATGAGGGGCAGAATAGGAAATAATTAATTATGAGGGGCAGTATAGGAAATAATTATGAGGGGCAGTATAGGAAATAATTAATTTGAGGGGAAGTATAGGAAATAATTAATGGTTGAGAAGCGGTATAGGAAATAATTAATTTGAGGGGAAGTATAGGAAATAATTAATGGTGGGGGGCAGTATAGGAAATAATTAATTTGAGGGGAAGTATAGGAAATAATTAATTTGAGGGGAAGTATAGGAAATAATAAATGGTGTAGAGGCAGTATAGGAAATAATTAATTTGAGGGGCAGTATAGGAAATAATTAATGGTGAGGGTCAGCATAGGAAATAATTAATTATGAGGGGCAGTATAGGAAATAATTAATTATGAGGGGCAGTATAGGAAACAATTAATTATGAGGGGCAGAATAGGGAATAATTAATTATGAGGGGCAGAATAGGAAATAATTAATTATGAGGGGCAGTATAGGAAATAATTAAGAGGGGCAGTTTAGGAAATAATTAATTTGAGGGGAAGTATAGGAAATAATTAATGGTTGAGAAGCGGTATAGGAAATAATTAATTTGAGGGGAAGTATAGGAAATAATTAATGGTGTAGGGGCAGTATAGGAAATAATTAATTTGAGGGGCAGTATAGGAAATAATTAATGGTGAGGGGCAGCATGGGAAATAATTAAGAATGAGGGGCAGTATAGGAGATAATTAATTTGAGGGGCAACATAGGGAATAATTATGAGGGGCAGTATAGGAAATAATTAATTTGAGGGGCAGTATAGGAAATAATTAATGGTGGGGGGAAACATAGGAAATAATTAATGGTGGGGGCAGTATAGGAACTAATTAATGGTGGAGGGGCAGCATAGGATATATTTAATGGTGGAGGGGCAGTATAGGAAATATTTAATTTGAGGGGAAGTATAGGAAATAATTAATTTGAGGGGAATTATAGGAAATAATTAATGGTGGAGGGGCAGTATAAGAAATAATTAATGGTGGAGAAGCAGTATAGGAAATAATTAATTTTAGGGGAAGTATAGGAAATAATTAATTTGAGGGGAAGTATAGGAAATAATTAATGGTGTAGGGGCAGTATAGGAAATAATTAATTTGAGGGGCAGTATAGGAAATAATTAATTATGAGGGGCAGTATAGGAAATAATTAATTATGAGGGGCAGTATAGGAAATAATTAATGGTGAGGGGCAGCATAGGGAATAATTAATGGTGGAGGGGAAGTATAGAAAATAATTAATGGTGGAGGGGCAGTATAGGAAATAATTAATTATGAGGGGCAGTATAGGAAATAATTAACTATGAGGGGCAGTATAGGAAATAATTATGAGGGGCAGTATAGGAAATAATTAATTTGAGGGGAAGTATAGGAAATAATTAATGGTTGAGAAGCGGTATAGGAAATAATTAATTTGAGGGGAAGTATAGGAAATAATTAATGGTGGGGGGCAGTATAGGAAATAATTAATTTGAGGGGAAGTATAGGAAATAATTAATTTGAGGGGAAGTATAGGAAATAATAAATGGTGTAGAGGCAGTTTAGGAAATAATTAATTTGAGGGGCAGTATAGGAAATAATTAATGGTGAGGGTCAGCATAGGAAATAATTAATTATGAGGGGCAGTATAGGAAACAATTAATTATGAGGGGCAGAATAGGGAATAATTAATTATGAGGGGCAGAATAGGAAATAATTAATTATGAGGGGCAGTATAGGAAATAATTAAGAGGGGCAGTTTAGGAAATAATTAATTTGAGGGGAAGTATAGAAAATAATAATGGTTGAGAAGCGGTATAGGAAATAATTAATTTGAGGGGAAGTATAGGAAATAATTAATGGTGTAGGGGCAGTATAGGAAATAATTAATTTGAGGGGCAGTATAGGAAATAATTAATGGTGAGGGGCAGCATGGGAAATAATTAAGAATGAGGGGCAGTATAGGAGATAATTAATTTGAGGGGCAACATAGGGAATAATTATGAGGGGCAGTATAGGAAATAATTAATTTGAGGGGCAGTATAGGAAATAATTAATGGTGGGGGGAAACATAGGAAATAATTAATGGTGGGGGCAGTATAGGAACTAATTAATGGTGGAGGGGCAGCATAGGATATATTTAATGGTGGAGGGGCAGTATAGGAAATATTTAATTTGAGGGGAAGTATAGGAAATAATTAATTTGAGGGGAAGTATAGGAAATAATTAATGGTGGAGGGGCAGTATAAGAAATAATTAATGGTGGAGAAGCAGTATAGGAAATAATTAATTTTAGGGGAAGTATAGGAAATAATTAATTTGAGGGGAAGTATAGGAAATAATTAATGGTGTAGGGGCAGTATAGGAAATAATTAATTTGAGGGGCAGTATAGGAAATAATTAATTATGAGGGGCAGTATAGGAAATAATTAATTATGAGGGGCAGTATAGGAAATAATTAATGGTGAGGGGCAGCATACGAAATAATTAATGGTGGAGGGGAAGTATAGGAAATAATTAATGGTGGAGGGGCAGTATAGGAAATAATTAATTATGAGGGGCAGTAAAGGAAATAATTAATTATGAGGGGCAGTATAGGAAATAATTAATTATGACGGGCAGTATAGGAAATAATTAATGGTGAGGGGCAGCATAGGGAATCATTAATGGTGGAGGGGAAGTATGGGAAATAATTAATGGTGGAGGGGCAGTATAGGAAATAATTAATGGTGGAGGGGCAGTATAGGAAATAATTAATGGTGGAGGGGCAGTATAGGAAATAATTATCGGTGGAGGGGCAGTATAGGAAATAATTATCGGTGGAGGGGCAGTATAGTAAATACTTAATTTGAGGGGAAGTATAGGAAATAATTAATTTGAGGGGCAGTATAGGAAATAATTAATTTGAGGGGCAGTATAGGAAATGATTAATGGTGGAGGGGCAATATAGGAAATAATTAATTTGAGGGGCAGTACAGGAAATGATTAATGGTGAGGGGCAGCATAGGAAATAATTAATGGTGGGGGGCAGTATAGGAAATAATTAATTTGAGGGGCAGTATAGGAAATAATTAATTATGAGGGGCAGTATAGGAAATAATTAATGGTGAGGGGCAGCATAGGGAATCATTTATGGTGGAGGGGAAGTATGGGAAATAAATAATGGTGGAGGGGCAGTATAGGAAATAATTAATGGTGGAGGGGCAGTATAGGAAATAATTAATGGTGGAGGGGCAGTATAGGAAATAATTATCGGTGGAGGGGCAGCTTAGGAAATAATTAATGGTGGAGGGGCAGTATAGTAAATACTTAATTTGAGGGGAAGTATAGGAAAAACTTAATTTGAGGGGCAGTATAGGAAATGATTAATGGTGGAGGGGCAATATAGGAAATAATTAATTTGAGGGGCAGTACAGGAAATGATTAATGGTGAGGGGCAGCATAGGAAATAATTAATGGTGGGGGGCAGTATAGGAAATAATTAATTTGAGGGGCAGTATAGGAAAAAATTAATTTGAGGGGAAGTATAGGAAATAATTAATTATGAGGGGCAGTATAGGAAATAATTAATGGTGAGGGGCAGCATAGGGAATAATTAATTATGAGGGGCAGTATAGGAAATAATTATGAGGGGCAGTATAGGAAATAATTAATTTGAGGGGAAGTATAGGAAATAATTAATGGTTGAGAAGCAGTATAGGAAATAATTAATTTGAGGGGAAGTATAGGAAATAATTAATTAGAGGGGAAGTATAGGAAATAATTAATGGTGTAGGGGCAGTATAGGAAATAATTAATGGTGAGTGGCAGCATAGGAAATAATTAATGGTGAGTGGCAGCATAGGAAATAATTAAGTATGAGGGGCAGTATAGGAGATAATTAATTTGAGGGGCAACATAGGGAATAATTATGAGGGGCAGTGTAGGAAATAATTAATTTGAGCGGCAGTATAGGAAATAATTAATGGTGGGGGGCAGCATAGGAAATAATTAATGGTGGAGGGGAAGTATAGGAAATAATTAATGGTGGAGGGGCAGTATAGGAAATAATTAATGGTGGAGGGGCAGTATAGGAAATAATTAATGGTGGAGGGGCAGTAAAGGAAATAATTATGAGGGGCAGTATAGGAAATAAATTATGAGGTGCGGTATAGGAAATAATTAATGGTGAGGGGCAGCATAGGAAATAATTAATTTGAGGGGCAGTATAGGAAATAATTAATGGTGAGGGGAAGTATAGGAAATAATAAATTTGAGGGGCAGTATAGGAAATAATTAAGTATGAGGGGCAGTATAGGAGATAATTATGAGGGGCAGTATAGGAAATAATTATGAGGGGCAGCATAGGAAATAATTAAGTATGAGGGGCAGTATAGGGAATAATTATGAGGGGCAACATAGGGAATAATTATGAGGGGCAGTATAGGAAATAATTAATTTGAGGGGAAGTATAGGAAATAATTAATGGTGTAGAGGCAGTATAGGAAATAATTAATTATGAGGGGCAGTATAGGAAATAATTAATTATGAGCGACAGTATAGGAAATAATTAATGGTAAGGGGCAGCATAGGGAATAATTAATGGTGAGGGGCAGCATAGGAAATAATTAATGGTGGAGGGGAAGTATAGGAAATAATTAATGGTGGAGGGGCAGTATAGGAAATAATTAATTTCAGGGCCAACATAGGGAATAATTATGAGGGGCAGTATAGGAAATAATTAATTTGAGGGGAAGTATAGGAAATAATTAATGGTGTAGAGGCAGTATAGGAAATAATTAATTTGAGGGGCAGTATAGGAAATAATTAATGGTGAGGGTCAGCATAGGAAATAATTAATTATGAGGGGCAGTATAGGAAATAATTAATTATGAGGGGCAGTATAGGAAATAATTAATTATGAGGGGCAGTATAGGAAATAATTAATTATGAGGGGCAGTATAGGAAATAATTAATGGTGTAGGGGCAGTATAGGAAATAATTAATTTGAGGGGCAGTATTGGAAATAATTAATGGTGAGGGGCAGTATAGGAAATAATTAATTATGAGGGGCAGTATAGGAAATAATTAATTATGAGGGGCAGTATAGGAAATAATTAATTATGAGGGGCAGTATAGGAAATAATTAATGGTGAGGGGCAGCATAGGGAATAATTAATGGTGGAGGGGAAGTATGGGAAATAATTAATGGTGGAGGGGCAGTATAGGAAATAATTAATGGTGGAGGGGCAGTATAGGAAATAATTAATGGTGGAGGGGCAGTATAGGAAATAATTATGAGGGGCAGTATAGGAAATAATTATGAGGTGCGGTATAGGAAATAATTAATGGTGAGGGGCAGCATAGGAAATAATTAATTTGAGGGGCAGTATAGGAAATAATTAATGGTGAGGGGAATTATAGGAAATAATTAATTTGAGGGGCAGTATAGGAAATAATTAAGTATGAGGGGCAGTATAGGAGATAATTATGAGGGGCAGTATAGGAAATAATTATGAGAGGCAGCATAGGAAATAATTAAGTATGAGGGGCAGTATAGGGAATAATTATGAGGGGCAACATAGGGAATAATTATGAGGGGCAGTATAGGAAATAATTAATTTGAGGGGAAGTAGAGGAAATAATTAATGGTGTAGAGGCAGTATAGGAAATAATTAATTATGAGGGGCAGTATAGGAAATAATTAATTATGAGGGCCAGTATAGGAAATAATTAATGGTGAGAGGCAGCATAGGGAATAATTAATGGTGAGGGGCAGCATAGGAAATAATTAATGGTGGAGGGGAAGTATAGGAAATAATTAATGGTGGAGGGGCAGTATAGGAAATAATTAATTTCAGGGCCAACATAGGGAATAATTATGAGGGGCAGTATAGGAAATAATTATGAGGGGCAGTATAGGAAATAATTAATTTGAGGGAAAGTATAGGAAATAATTAATGGTTGAAAAGCGGTATAAGAAAAAATTAATTTGAGGGGAAGTATAGGAAATAATTAATGGTGTAGGGGCAGTATAGGAAATAATTAATTTGAGGGGCAGTATAGGAAATAATTAATGGTGAGGGGCAGAATAGGAAATAATTAATGGTAAGGGGCAGCATAGGGAATAATTAATTATGAGGGGCAGTATAGGAAATAATTATGAGGGGCAGTATAGGAAATAATTAATTATGAGGGGCAGTATAGGAAATAATTGATGGTGTAGAGGCAGCATAGGGAATAATTAATGGTGAGTGGCAGCATAGGAAATAATTAATGGTGAGTGGCAGCATAGGAAATAATTAAGTATGAGGGGCAGTATAGGAGATAATTAATTTGAGGGGCAACATAGGGAATAATTATGAGGGGCAGTATAGGAAATAATTAATGGTGAGGGGCAGCATAGGGAATAATTAATTATGAGGGGCAGTATAGGAAATAATTAATTTGAGGGAAGTATAGGAAATAATTAATGAGGAGGGGCAGTATAGGAAATAATTAATTATGAGGGGCAGTATAGGAAATAATTAATGGTGGAGGGGAAGTATAGGAAATAATTAATTATGAGGGTCAGTAAAGGAAATAATTAATTATGAGGGGCAGTATAGGAAATAATTAATTATGAGGGGCAGTATAGGAAATAATTAATGGTGGAGGGGAAGTATAGGAAATAATTAATTATGAGGGTCAGTAAAGGAAATAATTAATTATGAGGGGCAGTATAGGAAATAATTAATTATGAGGGGCAGTATAGGAAATAATTAATGGTGGAGGGGCAGTATAGGAAATAATTAATGGTGAGGGGAAGTATAGGAAATAATTAATTTGAGGGGCAGTATAGGAAATAATTAAGTATGAGGGGCAGTATAGGAAATAATTATGAGGGGCAGTATAGGAAATAATTATGAGGGGCAGCATAGGAAATAATTAAGTATGAGGGGCAGTATAGGGAATAATTATGAGGGGCAACATAGGGAATAATTATGAGGGGCAGTATAGGAAATAATTAATTTGAGGGGAAGTATAGGAAATAATTAATGGTGTAGAGGCAGTATAGGAAATAATTAATTATGAGGGGCAGTATAGGAAATAATTAATTATGAGCGACAGTATAGGAAATAATTAATGGTGAGGGGCAGCATAGGTAATAATTAATGGTGAGGGGCAGCATAGGAAATAATTAATGGTGGAGGGGAAGTATAGGAAATAATTAATGGTGGAGGGGCAGTATAGGAAATAATTAATTTCAGGGCCAACATAGGGAATAATTATGAGGGGCAGTATAGGAAATAATTAATTTGAGGGGAAGTATAGGAAATATTTAATGGTGTAGAGGCAGTATAGGAAATAATTAATTTGAGGGGTAGTATAGGAAATAATTAATGGTGAGGGGCAGCATAGGGAATAATTAATTATGAGGGGCAGTATAGGAAATAATTAATTTGAGGGAAGTATAGGAAATAATTAATGAGGAGGGGCAGTATAGGAAATAATGAATTATGAGGGGCAGTATAGGAAATAATTAATGGTGAGGGGCAGCATAGGGAATAATTAATGGTGAGGGGCAGCATAGGAAATAATTAATGGTGGAGGGGAAGTATAGGAAATAATTAATGGTGGAGGGGCAGTATAGGAAAGAATTAATTTCAGGGCCAACATAGGGAATAATTATGAGGGGCAGTATAGGAAATAATTAATTTGAGGGGAAGTATAGGAAATAATTAATGGTGTAGAGGCAGTATAGAAAATAATTAATTTGAGGTGCGGTATAGGAAATAATTAATGGTGAGGGGCAGCATAGGAAATAATTAATTTCAGGGCCAACATAGGGAATAATTATGAGGGGCAGTATAGGAAATAATTAATTTGAGGGAAAGTATAGGAAATAATTAATGGTGTAGAGGCAGTATAGGAAATAATTAATTTTAGGGGCAGTATAGGAAATAATTAATGGTGAGGGTCAGCATAGAAAATAATTAATTATGAGGGGCAGTATAGGAAATATTTTATTATGAGGGGCAGTATAGGAAATAATTAATTATGATGGGCAGTATAGGGAATAATTAATTATGAGGGGCAGTATAGGAAATAATTAACTATGAGGGGCAGTATAGGAAATAATTATGAGGGGCAGTATAGGAAATAATTAATTATGAGGGGCAGTATAGGAAATAATTAATGGTGAGTGGCAGCATAGGGAATAATTAATTATGAGGGGCAGTATAGGAAATAATTATGAGGGGCAGTATAGGAAATAATTAATTTGAGGGAAGTATAGGAAATAATTAATGGTGTAGGGGCAGTATAGGAAATAATTAATTTGAGGGGCAGTATAGGAAATAATTAATTTGAGGGGCAGTATAGGAAATAATTAATGGTGAGGGTCAGCATAGGAAATAATTAATTATGAGGGGCAGTATAGGAAATAATTAATTATGAGGGGCAGTATAGGAAATAATTAATGGTAAGGGGCAGCATAGGGAATAATTAATTATGAGGGGCAGTATAGGAAATAATTATGAGGGGCAGTATAGGAAATAATTAATTATGAGGGGCAGTATAGGAAATAATTGATGGTGTAGAGGCAGCATAGGGAATAATTAATGGTGAGGGGCAGCATAGGAAATAATTAATGGTGGAGGGGAAGTATAGGAAATAATTAATGGTGGAGGGGCAGTATAAGAAATAATTAATTATGAGAGGCAGTATAGGAAATGATTATCGGAGGAGGGGCAGCTTAGGAAATAATTAATGGTGGGGGGGCAGTATAGGAAATAATTAATTTGAGGGGAAGTATAGGAAATAATTAATTTGAGGGGCAGTATAGGAAATAATTAATTTGAGGGGAAGTAAAGGAAATAAATAATTTGAGGGGAAGTATAGGAAATAATTAATGGTGGAGGGGCAGCATAGGAAATAATTAATTATGAGGGGCAGTATAGGAGATAATTAATTTGAGGGGAAGTATAGGAAATAATTAATTAGAGGGGAAGTATAGGAAATAATTAATGGTGGAGGGGCAGTATAGGAAATAATTAATTTGATGGGCAGTATAGGAAATAATTAATGGTGAGGGGCAGCATAGGGAATAATTAATTATGAGGGGCAGTATAGGAAATAATTATGAGGGGCAGTATAGGAAATAATTAATTTGAGGGGAAGTATAGGAAATAATTAATGGTTGAGAAGCGGTATAGGAAATAATTAATTTGAGGGGAAGTATAGGAAATAATTAATGGTGGGGGGCAGTATAGGAAATAATTAATTTGAGGGGAAGTATAGGAAATAATTAATTTGAGGGGAAGTATAGGAAATAATAAATGGTGTAGAGGCAGTATAGGAAATAATTAATTTGAGGGGCAGTATAGGAAATAATTAATGGTGAGGGTCAGCATAGGAAATAATTAATTATGAGGGGCAGTATAGGAAATAATTAATTATGAGGGGCAGTATAGGAAAAAATTAATTATGAGGGGCAGAATAGGGAATAATTAATTATGAGGGGCAGAATAGGAAATAATTAATTATGAGGGGCAGTATAGGAAATAATTAAGAGGGGCAGTTTAGGAAATAATTAATTTGAGGGGAAGTATAGGAAATAATTAATGGTTGAGAAGCGGTATAGGAAATAATTAATTTGAGGGGAAGTATAGGAAATAATTAATGGTGTAGGGGCAGTATAGGAAATAATTAATTTGAGGGGCAGTATAGGAAATAATTAATGGTGAGGGGCAGCATGGGAAATAATTAAGAATGAGGGGCAGTATAGGAGATAATTAATTTGAGGGGCAACATAGGGAATAATTATGAGGGGCAGTATAGAAAATAATTAATTTGAGGGGCAGTATAGGAAATAATTAATGGTGGGGGGAAACATAGGAAATAATTAATGGTGGGGGCAGTATAGGAACTAATTAATGGTGGAGGGGCAGCATAGGATATATTTAATGGTGGAGGGGCAGTATAGGAAATATTTAATTTGAGGGGAAGTATAGGAAATAATTAATTTGAGGGGAATTATAGGAAATAATTAATGGTGGAGGGGCAGTATAAGAAATAATTAATGGTGGAGAAGCAGTATAGGAAATAATTAATTTTAGGGGAAGTATAGGAAATAATTAATTTGAGGGGAAGTATAGGAAATAATTAATGGTGTAGGGGCAGTATAGGAAATAATTAATTTGAGGGGCAGTATAGGAAATAATTAATTATGAGGGGCAGTATAGGAAATAATTAATTATGAGGGGCAGTATAGGAAATAATTAATGGTGAGGGGCAGCATAGGGAATAATTAATGGTGGAGGGGAAGTATAGAAAATAATTAATGGTGGAGGGGCAGTATAGGATATAATTAATTATGAGGGGCAGTATAGGAAATAATTAACTATGAGGGGCAGTATAGGAAATAATTATGAGGGGCAGTATAGGAAATAATTAATTTGAGGGGAAGTATAGGAAATAATTAATGGTTGAGAAGCGGTATAGGAAATAATTAATTTGAGGGGAAGTATAGGAAATAATTAATGGTGGGGGGCAGTATAGGAAATAATTAATTTGAGGGGAAGTATAGGAAATAATTAATTTGAGGGGAAGTATAGGAAATAATAAATGGTGTAGAGGCAGTTTAGGAAATAATTAATTTGAGGGGCAGTATAGGAAATAATTAATGGTGAGGGTCAGCATAGGAAATAATTAATTATGAGGGGCAGTATAGGAAACAATTAATTATGAGGGGCAGAATAGGGAATAATTAATTATGAGGGGCAGAATAGGAAATAATTAATTATGAGGGGCAGTATAGGAAATAATTAAGAGGGGCAGTTTAGGAAATAATTAATTTGAGGGGAAGTATAGAAAATAATAATGGTTGAGAAGCGGTATAGGAAATAATTAATTTGAGGGGAAGTATAGGAAATAATTAATGGTGTAGGGGCAGTATAGGAAATAATTAATTTGAGGGGCAGTATAGGAAATAATTAATGGTGAGGGGCAGCATGGGAAATAATTAAGAATGAGGGGCAGTATAGGAGATAATTAATTTGAGGGGCAACATAGGGAATAATTATGAGGGGCAGTATAGGAAATAATTAATTTGAGGGGCAGTATAGGAAATAATTAATGGTGGGGGGAAACATAGGAAATAATTAATGGTGGGGGCAGTATAGGAACTAATTAATGGTGGAGGGGCAGCATAGGATATATTTAATGGTGGAGGGGCAGTATAGGAAATATTTAATTTGAGGGGAAGTATAGGAAATAATTAATTTGAGGGGAAGTATAGGAAATAATTAATGGTGGAGGGGCAGTATAAGAAATAATTAATGGTGGAGAAGCAGTATAGGAAATAATTAATTTTAGGGGAAGTATAGGAAATAATTAATTTGAGGGGAAGTATAGGAAATAATTAATGGTGTAGGGGCAGTATAGGAAATAATTAATTTGAGGGGCAGTATAGGAAATAATTAATTATGAGGGGCAGTATAGGAAATAATTAATTATGAGGGGCAGTATAGGAAATAATTAATGGTGAGGGGCAGCATACGAAATAATTAATGGTGGAGGGGAAGTATAGGAAATAATTAATGGTGGAGGGGCAGTATAGGAAATAATTAATTATGAGGGGCAGTATAGGAAATAATTAATTATGAGGGGCAGTATAGGAAATAATTAATTATGACGGGCAGTATAGGAAATAATTAATGGTGAGGGGCAGCATAGGGAATCATTAATGGTGGAGGGGAAGTATGGGAAATAATTAATGGTGGAGGGGCAGTATAGGAAATAATTAATGGTGGAGGGGCAGTATAGGAAATAATTAATGGTGGAGGGGCAGTATAGGAATTAATTATCGGTGGAGGGGCAGTATAGGAAATAATTATCGGTGGAGGGGCAGTATAGTAAATACTTAATTTGAGGGGAAGTATAGGAAATAATTAATTTGAGGGGCAGTATAGGAAATAATTAATTTGAGGGGCAGTATAGGAAATGATTAATGGTGGAGGGGCAATATAGGAAATAATTAATTTGAGGGGCAGTACAGGAAATGATTAATGGTGAGGGGCAGCATAGGAAATAATTAATGGTGGGGGGCAGTATAGGAAATAATTAATTTGAGGGGCAGTATAGGAAATAATTAATTTGAGGGGGAGTATAGGAAATAATAAATGGTGTAGAGGCAGTATAGGAAATAATTAATTTGAGGGGCAGTATAGGAAATAATTAATGGTGAGGGTCAGCATAGGAAATAATTAATTATGAGGGGCAGTATAGGAAATAATTAATTATGAGGGGCAGTATAGGAAACAATTAATTATGAGGGGCAGTATACGGAATAATTAATTATGAGGGGCAGAATAGGAAATAATTAATTATGAGGGGCAGTATAGGAAATAATTAAGAGGGGCAGTTTAGGAAATAATTAATTTGAGGGGAAGTATAGGAAATAATTAATGGTTGAGAAGCGGTATAGGAAATAATTAATTTGAGGGGAAGTATAGGAAATAATTAATGGTGTAGGGGCAGTATAGGAAATAATTAATTTGAGGGGCAGTATAGGAAATAATTAATGGTGAGGGGCAGCATGGGAAATAATTAAGAATGAGGGGCAGTATAGGAGATAATTAATTTGAGGGGCAACATAGGGAATAATTATGAGGGGCAGTATAGGAAATAATTAATTTGAGGGGCAGTATAGGAAATAATTAATGGTGAGGGGCAGCATAGGAAATAATTAATGGTGGGGGCAGTATAGGAACTAATTAATGGTGGAGGGGCAGCATAGGATATATTTAATGGTGGAGGGGCAGTATAGGAAATATTTAATTTGAGGGGAAGTATAGGAAATAATTAATTTGAGGGGAAGTATAGGAAATAATTAATGGTGGAGGGGCAGTATAGGAAATAATTAATGGTGGAGAAGCAGTATAGGAAATAATTAATTTTAGGGGAAATATAGGAAATAATTAATTTGAGGGGAAGTATAGGAAATAATTAATGGTGTAGGGGCAGTATAGGAAATAATTAATTTGAGGGGCAGTATAGGAAATAATTAATTATGAGGGGCAGTATAGGAAATAATTAATGGTGAGGGGCAGCATAGGGAATAATTAATGGTGGAGGGGAAGTATAGGAAATAATTAATGGTGGAGGGGCAGTATAGGAAATAATTAATTATGAGGGGCAGTATAGGAAATAATTAATTATGAGGGGCAGTATAGGAAATAATTAATTATGAGGGGCAGTATAGGAAATAATTAATGGTGAGGGGCAGCATAGGGAATCATTTATGGTGGAGGGGAAGTATGGGAAATAAATAATGGTGGAGGGGCAGTATAGGAAATAATTAATGGTGGAGGGGCAGTATAGGAAATAATTAATGGTGGAGGGGCAGTATAGGAAATAATTATCGGTGGAGGGGCAGCTTAGGAAATAATTAATGGTGGAGGGGCAGTATAGTAAATACTTAATTTGAGGGGAAGTATAGGAAAAACTTAATTTGAGGGGCAGTATAGGAAATGATTAATGGTGGAGGGGCAATATAGGAAATAATTAATTTGAGGGGCAGTACAGGAAATGATTAATGGTGAGGGGCAGCATAGGAAATAATTAATGGTGGGGGGCAGTATAGGAAATAATTAATTTGAGGGGCAGTATAGGAAAAAATTAATTTGAGGGGAAGTATAGGAAATAATTAATTATGAGGGGCAGTATAGGAAATAATTAATGGTGAGGGGCAGCATAGGGAATAATTAATTATGAGGGGCAGTATAGGAAATAATTATGAGGGGCAGTATAGGAAATAATTAATTTGAGGGGAAGTATAGGAAATAATTAATGGTTGAGAAGCAGTATAGGAAATAATTAATTTGAGGGGAAGTATAGGAAATAATTAATTAGAGGGGAAGTATAGGAAATAATTAATGGTGTAGGGGCAGTATAGGAAATAATTAATGGTGAGTGGCAGCATAGGAAATAATTAATGGTGAGTGGCAGCATAGGAAATAATTAAGTATGAGGGGCAGTATAGGAGATAATTAATTTGAGGGGCAACATAGGGAATAATTATGAGGGGCAGTGTAGGAAATAATTAATTTGAGCGGCAGTATAGGAAATAATTAATGGTGGGGGGCAGCATAGGAAATAATTAATGGTGGAGGGGAAGTATAGGAAATAATTAATGGTGGAGGGGCAGTATAGGAAATAATTAATGGTGGAGGGGCAGCATAGGAAATAATTAATGGTGGAGGGGCAGTAAAGGAAATAATTATGAGGGGCAGTATAGGAAATAAATTATGAGGTGCGGTATAGGAAATAATTAATGGTGAGGGGCAGCATAGGAAATAATTAATTTGAGGGGCAGTATAGGAAATAATTAATGGTGAGGGGAAGTATAGGAAATAATAAATTTGAGGGGCAGTATAGGAAATAATTAAGTATGAGGGGCAGTATAGGAGATAATTATGAGGGGCAGTATAGGAAATAATTATGAGGGGCAGCATAGGAAATAATTAAGTATGAGGGGCAGTATAGGGAATAATTATGAGGGGCAACATAGGGAATAATTATGAGGGGCAGTATAGGAAATAATTAATTTGAGGGGAAGTATAGGAAATAATTAATGGTGTAGAGGCAGTATAGGAAATAATTAATTATGAGGGGCAGTATAGGAAATAATTAATTATGAGCGACAGTATAGGAAATAATTAATGGTAAGGGGCAGCATAGGGAATAATTAATGGTGAGGGGCAGCATAGGAAATAATTAATGGTGGAGGGGAAGTATAGGAAATAATTAATGGTGGAGGGGCAGTATAGGAAATAATTAATTTCAGGGCCAACATAGGGAATAATTATGAGGGGCAGTATAGGAAATAATTAATTTGAGGGGAAGTATAGGAAATAATTAATGGTGTAGAGGTAGTATAGGAAATAATTAATTTGAGGGGCAGTATAGGAAATAATTAATGGTGAGGGTCAGCATAGGAAATAATTAATTATGAGGGGCAGTATAGGAAATAATTAATTATGAGGGGCAGTATAGGAAATAATTAATTATGAGGGGCAGTATAGGAAATAATTAATTATGAGGGGCAGTATAGGAAATAATTAATGGTGTAGGGGCAGTATAGGAAATAATTAATTTGAGGGGCAGTATAGGAAATAATTAATGGTGAGGGGCAGTATAGGAAATAATTAATTATGAGGGGCAGTATAGGAAATAATTAATTATGAGGGGCAGTATAGGAAATAATTAATTATGAGGGGCAGTATAGGAAATAATTAATGGTGAGGGGCAGCATAGGGAATAATTAATGGTGGAGGGGAAGTATGGGAAATAATTAATGGTGGAGGGGCAGTATAGGAAATAATTAATGGTGGAGGGGCAGTATAGGAAATAATTAATGGTGGAGGGGCAGTATAGGAAATAATTATGAGGGGCAGTATAGGAAATAATTATGAGGTGCGGTATAGGAAATAATTAATGGTGAGGGGCAGCATAGGAAATAATTAATTTGAGGGGCAGTATAGGAAATAATTAATGGTGAGGGGAAGTATAGGAAATAATTAATTTGAGGGGCAGTATAGGAAATAATTAAGTATGAGGGGCAGTATAGGAGATAATTATGAGGGGCAGTATAGGAAATAATTATGAGAGGCAGCATAGGAAATAATTAAGTATGAGGGGCAGTATAGGGAATAATTATGAGGGGCAACATAGGGAATAATTATGAGGGGCAGTATAGGAAATAATTAATTTGAGGGGAAGTAGAGGAAATAATTAATGGTGTAGAGGCAGTATAGGAAATAATTAATTATGAGGGGCAGTATAGGAAATAATTAATTATGAGGGCCAGTATAGGAAATAATTAATGGTGAGAGGCAGCATAGGGAATAATTAATGGTGAGGGGCAGCATAGGAAATAATTAATGGTGGAGGGGAAGTATAGGAAATAATTAATGGTGGAGGGGCAGTATAGGAAATAATTAATTTCAGGGCCAACATAGGGAATAATTATGAGGGGCAGTATAGGAAATAATTATGAGGGGCAGTATAGGAAATAATTAATTTGAGGGAAAGTATAGGAAATAATTAATGGTTGAAAAGCGGTATAAGAAAAAATTAATTTGAGGGGAAGTATAGGAAATAATTAATGGTGTAGGGGCAGTATAGGAAATAATTAATTTGAGGGGCAGTATAGGAAATAATTAATGGTGAGGGGCAGAATAGGAAATAATTAATGGTAAGGGGCAGCATAGGGAATAATTAATTATGAGGGGCAGTATAGGAAATAATTATGAGGGGCAGTATAGGAAATAATTAATTATGAGGGGCAGTATAGGAAATAATTGATGGTGTAGAGGCAGCATAGGGAATAATTAATGGTGAGTGGCAGCATAGGAAATAATTAATGGTGAGTGGCAGCATAGGAAATAATTAAGTATGAGGGGCAGTATAGGAGATAATTAATTTGAGGGGCAACATAGGGAATAATTATGAGGGGCAGTATAGGAAATAATTAATTTGAGGGAAGTATAGGAAATAATTAATGAGGAGGGGCAATATAGGAAATAATTAATTATGAGGGGCAGTATAGGAAATAATTAATGGTGGAGGGGAAGTATAGGAAATAATTAATTATGAGGGTCAGTAAAGGAAATAATTAATTATGAGGGGCAGTATAGGAAATAATTAATTATGAGGGGCAGTATAGGAAATAATTAATGGTGGAGGGGAAGTATAGGAAATAATTAATTATGAGGGTCAGTAAAGGAAATAATTAATTATGAGGGGCAGTATAGGAAATAATTAATTATGAGGGGCAGTATAGGAAATAATTAATGGTGGAGGGGCAGTATAGGAAATAATTAATGGTGAGGGGAAGTATAGGAAATAATTAATTTGAGGGGCAGTATAGGAAATAATTAAGTATGAGGGGCAGTATAGGAAATAATTATGAGGGGCAGTATAGGAAATAATTATGAGGGGCAGCATAGGAAATAATTAAGTATGAGGGGCAGTATAGGGAATAATTATGAGGGGCAACATAGGGAATAATTATGAGGGGCAGTATAGGAAATAATTAATTTGAGGGGAAGTATAGGAAATAATTAATGGTGTAGAGGCAGTATAGGAAATAATTAATTATGAGGGGCAGTATAGGAAATAATTAATTATGAGCGACAGTATAGATAATAATTAATGGTGAGGGGCAGCATAGGGAATAATTAATGGTGAGGGGCAGCATAGGAAATAATTAATGGTGGAGGGGAAGTATAGGAAATAATTAATGGTGGAGGGGCAGTATAGGAAATAATTAATTTCAGGGCCAACATAGGGAATAATTATGAGGGGCAGTATAGGAAATAATTAATTTGAGGGGAAGTATAGGAAATAATTAATGGTGTAGAGGCAGTATAGGAAATAATTAATTTGAGGGGTAGTATAGGAAATAATTAATGGTGAGGGGCAGCATAGGGAATAATTAATTATGAGGGGCAGTATAGGAAATAATTAATTTGAGGGAAGTATAGGAAATAATTAATGAGGAGGGGCAGTATAGGAAATAATGAATTATGAGGGGCAGTATAGGAAATAATTAATGGTGAGGGGCAGCATAGGGAATAATTAATGGTGAGGGGCAGCATAGGAAATAATTAATGGTGGAGGGGAAGTATAGGAAATAATTAATGGTGGAGGGGCAGTATAGGAAAGAATTAATTTCAGGGCCAACATAGGGAATAATTATGAGGGGCAGTATAGGAAATAATTAATTTGAGGGGAAGTATAGGAAATAATTAATGGTGTAGAGGCAGTATAGAAAATAATTAATTTGAGGTGCGGTATAGGAAATAATTAATGGTGAGGGGCAGCATAGGAAATAATTAATTTCAGGGCCAACATAGGGAATAATTATGAGGGGCAGTATAGGAAATAATTAATTTGAGGGAAAGTATAGGAAATAATTAATGGTGTAGAGGCAGTATAGGAAATAATTAATTTTAGGGGCAGTATAGGAAATAATTAATGGTGAGGGTCAGCATAGAAAATAATTAATTATGAGGGGCAGTATAGGAAATATTTTATTATGAGGGGCAGTATAGGAAATAATTAATTATGATGGGCAGTATAGGGAATAATTAATTATGAGGGGCAGTATAGGAAATAATTAACTATGAGGGGCAGTATAGGAAATAATTATGAGGGGCAGTATAGGAAATAATTAATTATGAGGGGCAGTATAGGAAATAATTAATGGTGAGTGGCAGCATAGGGAATAATTAATTATGAGGGGCAGTATAGGAAATAATTATGAGGGGCAGTATAGGAAATAATTAATTTGAGGGAAGTATAGGAAATAATTAATGGTGTAGGGGCAGTATAGGAAATAATTAATTTGAGGGGCAGTATAGGAAATAATTAATTTGAGGGGCAGTATAGGAAATAATTAATGGTGAGGGTCAGCATAGGAAATAATTAATTATGAGGGGCAGTATAGGAAATAATTAATTATGAGGGGCAGTATAGGAAATAATTAATGGTAAGGGGCAGCATAGGGAATAATTAATTATGAGGGGCAGTATAGGAAATAATTATGAGGGGCAGTATAGGAAATAATTAATTATGAGGGGCAGTATAGGAAATAATTGATGGTGTAGAGGCAGCATAGGGAATAATTAATGGTGAGGGGCAGCATAGGAAATAATTAATGGTGGAGGGGAAGTATAGGAAATAATTAATGGTGGAGGGGCAGTATAAGAAATAATTAATTATGAGAGGCAGTATAGGAAATAATTATCGGAGGAGGGGCAGCTTAGGAAATAATTAATGGTGGGGGGGCAGTATAGGAAATAATTAATTTGAGGGGAAGTATAGGAAATAATTAATTTGAGGGGCAGTATAGGAAATAATTAATTTGAGGGGAAGTAAAGGAAATAAATAATTTGAGGGGAAGTATAGGAAATAATTAATGGTGGAGGGGCAGCATAGGAAATAATTAATTATGAGGGGCAGTATAGGAGATAATTAATTTGAGGGGAAGTATAGGAAATAATTAATTAGAGGGGAAGTATAGGAAATAATTAATGGTGGAGGGGCAGTATAGGAAATAATTAATTTGATGGGCAGTATAGGAAATAATTAATGGTGAGGGGCAGCATAGGGAATAATTAATTATGAGGGGCAGTATAGGAAATAATTATGAGGGGCAGTATAGGAAATAATTAATTTGAGGGGAAGTATAGGAAATAATTAATTATGAGGGGCAGAATAGGAAATAATTAATTATGAGGGGCAGTATAGGAAATAATTATGAGGGGCAGTATAGGAAATAATTAATTTGAGGGGAAGTATAGGAAATAATTAATGGTTGAGAAGCGGTATAGGAAATAATTAATTTGAGGGGAAGTATAGGAAATAATTAATGGTGGGGGGCAGTATAGGAAATAATTAATTTGAGGGGAAGTATAGGAAATAATTAATTTGAGGGGAAGTATAGGAAATAATAAATGGTGTAGAGGCAGTATAGGAAATAATTAATTTGAGGGGCAGTATAGGAAATAATTAATGGTGAGGGTCAGCATAGGAAATAATTAATTATGAGGGGCAGTATAGGAAATAATTAATTATGAGGGGCAGTATAGGAAACAATTAATTATGAGGGGCAGAATAGGGAATAATTAATTATGAGGGGCAGAATAGGAAATAATTAATTATGAGGGGCAGTATAGGAAATAATTAAGAGGGGCAGTTTAGGAAATAATTAATTTGAGGGGAAGTATAGGAAATAATTAATGGTTGAGAAGCGGTATAGGAAATAATTAATTTGAGGGGAAGTATAGGAAATAATTAATGGTGTAGGGGCAGTATAGGAAATAATTAATTTGAGGGGCAGTATAGGAAATAATTAATGGTGAGGGGCAGCATGGGAAATAATTAAGAATGAGGGGCAGTATAGGAGATAATTAATTTGAGGGGCAACATAGGGAATAATTATGAGGGGCAGTATAGGAAATAATTAATTTGAGGGGCAGTATAGGAAATAATTAATGGTGGGGGGAAACATAGGAAATAATTAATGGTGGGGGCAGTATAGGAACTAATTAATGGTGGAGGGGCAGCATAGGATATATTTAATGGTGGAGGGGCAGTATAGGAAATATTTAATTTGAGGGGAAGTATAGGAAATAATTAATTTGAGGGGAATTATAGGAAATAATTAATGGTGGAGGGGCAGTATAAGAAATAATTAATGGTGGAGAAGCAGTATAGGAAATAATTAATTTTAGGGGAAGTATAGGAAATAATTAATTTGAGGGGAAGTATAGGAAATAATTAATGGTGTAGGGGCAGTATAGGAAATAATTAATTTGAGGGGCAGTATAGGAAATAATTAATTATGAGGGGCAGTATAGGAAATAATTAATTATGAGGGGCAGTATAGGAAATAATTAATGGTGAGGGGCAGCATAGGGAATAATTAATGGTGGAGGGGAAGTATAGAAAATAATTAATGGTGGAGGGGCAGTATAGGAAATAATTAATTATGAGGGGCAGTATAGGAAATAATTAACTATGAGGGGCAGTATAGGAAATAATTATGAGGGGCAGTATAGGAAATAATTAATTTGAGGGGAAGTATAGGAAATAATTAATGGTTGAGAAGCGGTATAGGAAATAATTAATTTGAGGGGAAGTATAGGAAATAATTAATGGTGGGGGGCAGTATAGGAAATAATTAATTTGAGGGGAAGTATAGAAAATAATAATGGTTGAGAAGCGGTATAGGAAATAATTAATTTGAGGGGAAGTATAGGAAATAATTAATGGTGTAGGGGCAGTATAGGAAATAATTAATTTGAGGGGCAGTATAGGAAATAATTAATGGTGAGGGGCAGCATGGGAAATAATTAAGAATGAGGGGCAGTATAGGAGATAATTAATTTGAGGGGCAACATAGGGAATAATTATGAGGGGCAGTATAGGAAATAATTAATTTGAGGGGCAGTATAGGAAATAATTAATGGTGGGGGGAAACATAGGAAATAATTAATGGTGGGGGCAGTATAGGAACTAATTAATGGTGGAGGGGCAGCATAGGATATATTTAATGGTGGAGGGGCAGTATAGGAAATATTTAATTTGAGGGGAAGTATAGGAAATAATTAATTTGAGGGGAAGTATAGGAAATAATTAATGGTGGAGGGGCAGTATAAGAAATAATTAATGGTGGAGAAGCAGTATAGGAAATAATTAATTTTAGGGGAAGTATAGGAAATAATTAATTTGAGGGGAAGTATAGGAAATAATTAATGGTGTAGGGGCAGTATAGGAAATAATTAATTTGAGGGGCAGTATAGGAAATAATTAATTATGAGGGGCAGTATAGGAAATAATTAATTATGAGGGGCAGTATAGGAAATAATTAATGGTGAGGGGCAGCATACGAAATAATTAATGGTGGAGGGGAAGTATAGGAAATAATTAATGGTGGAGGGGCAGTATAGGAAATAATTAATTATGAGGGGCAGTATAGGAAATAATTAATTATGAGGGGCAGTATAGGAAATAATTAATTATGACGGGCAGTATAGGAAATAATTAATGGTGAGGGGCAGCATAGGGAATCATTAATGGTGGAGGGGAAGTATGGGAAATAATTAATGGTGGAGGGGCAGTATAGGAAATAATTAATGGTGGAGGGGCAGTATAGGAAATAATTAATGGTGGAGGGGCAGTATAGGAAATAATTATCGGTGGAGGGGCAGTATAGGAAATAATTATCGGTGGAGGGGCAGTATAGTAAATACTTAATTTGAGGGGAAGTATAGGAAATAATTAATTTGAGGGGCAGTATAGGAAATAATTAATTTGAGGGGCAGTATAGGAAATGATTAATGGTGGAGGGGCAATATAGGAAATAATTAATTTGAGGGGCAGTACAGGAAATGATTAATGGTGAGGGGCAGCATAGGAAATAATTAATGGTGGGGGGCAGTATAGGAAATAATTAATTTGAGGGGCAGTATAGGAAATAATTAATTTGAGGGGGAGTATAGGAAATAATAAATGGTGTAGAGGCAGTATAGGAAATAATTAATTTGAGGGGCAGTATAGGAAATAATTAATGGTGAGGGTCAGCATAGGAAATAATTAATTATGAGGGGCAGTATAGGAAATAATTAATTATGAGGGGCAGTATAGGAAACAATTAATTATGAGGGGCAGTATACGGAATAATTAATTATGAGGGGCAGAATAGGAAATAATTAATTATGAGGGGCAGTATAGGAAATAATTAAGAGGGGCAGTTTAGGAAATAATTAATTTGAGGGGAAGTATAGGAAATAATTAATGGTTGAGAAGCGGTATAGGAAATAATTAATTTGAGGGGAAGTATAGGAAATAATTAATGGTGTAGGGGCAGTATAGGAAATAATTAATTTGAGGGGCAGTATAGGAAATAATTAATGGTGAGGGGCAGCATGGGAAATAATTAAGAATGAGGGGCAGTATAGGAGATAATTAATTTGAGGGGCAACATAGGGAATAATTATGAGGGGCAGTATAGGAAATAATTAATTTGAGGGGCAGTATAGGAAATAATTAATGGTGAGGGGCAGCATAGGAAATAATTAATGGTGGGGGCAGTATAGGAACTAATTAATGGTGGAGGGGCAGCATAGGATATATTTAATGGTGGAGGGGCAGTATAGGAAATATTTAATTTGAGGGGAAGTATAGGAAATAATTAATTTGAGGGGAAGTATAGGAAATAATTAATGGTGGAGGGGCAGTATAGGAAATAATTAATGGTGGAGAAGCAGTATAGGAAATAATTAATTTTAGGGGAAATATAGGAAATAATTAATTTGAGGGGAAGTATAGGAAATAATTAATGGTGTAGGGGCAGTATAGGAAATAATTAATTTGAGGGGCAGTATAGGAAATAATTAATTATGAGGGGCAGTATAGGAAATAATTAATGGTGAGGGGCAGCATAGGGAATAATTAATGGTGGAGGGGAAGTATAGGAAATAATTAATGGTGGAGGGGCAGTATAGGAAATAATTAATTATGAGGGGCAGTATAGGAAATAATTAATGGTGAGGGGCAGCATAGGGAATCATTTATGGTGGAGGGGAAGTATGGGAAATAAATAATGGTGGAGGGGCAGTATAGGAAATAATTAATGGTGGAGGGGCAGTATAGGAAATAATTAATGGTGGAGGGGCAGTATAGGAAATAATTATCGGTGGAGGGGCAGCTTAGGAAATAATTAATGGTGGAGGGGCAGTATAGTAAATACTTAATTTGAGGGGAAGTATAGGAAAAACTTAATTTGAGGGGCAGTATAGGAAATGATTAATGGTGGAGGGGCAATATAGGAAATAATTAATTTGAGGGGCAGTACAGGAAATGATTAATGGTGAGGGGCAGCATAGGAAATAATTAATGGTGGGGGGCAGTATAGGAAATAATTAATTTGAGGGGCAGTATAGGAAAAAATTAATTTGAGGGGAAGTATAGGAAATAATTAATTATGAGGGGCAGTATAGGAAATAATTAATGGTGAGGGGCAGCATAGGGAATAATTAATTATGAGGGGCAGTATAGGAAATAATTATGAGGGGCAGTATAGGAAATAATTAATTTGAGGGGAAGTATAGGAAATAATTAATGGTTGAGAAGCAGTATAGGAAATAATTAATTTGAGGGGAAGTATAGGAAATAATTAATTAGAGGGGAAGTATAGGAAATAATTAATGGTGTAGGGGCAGTATAGGAAATAATTAATGGTGAGTGGCAGCATAGGAAATAATTAATGGTGAGTGGCAGCATAGGAAATAATTAAGTATGAGGGGCAGTATAGGAGATAATTAATTTGAGGGGCAACATAGGGAATAATTATGAGGGGCAGTGTAGGAAATAATTAATTTGAGCGGCAGTATAGGAAATAATTAATGGTGGGGGGCAGCATAGGAAATAATTAATGGTGGAGGGGAAGTATAGGAAATAATTAATGGTGGAGGGGCAGTATAGGAAATAATTAATGGTGGAGGGGCAGTATAGGAAATAATTAATGGTGGAGGGGCAGTAAAGGAAATAATTATGAGGGGCAGTATAGGAAATAAATTATGAGGTGCGGTATAGGAAATAATTAATGGTGAGGGGCAGCATAGGAAATAATAAATTTGAGGGGCAGTATAGGAAATAATTAAGTATGAGGGGCAGTATAGGAGATAATTATGAGGGGCAGTATAGGAAATAATTATGAGGGGCAGCATAGGAAATAATTAAGTATGAGGGGCAGCATAGGGAATAATTAATGGTGAGGGGCAGCATAGGAAATAATTAATGGTGGAGGGGAAGTATAGGAAATAATTAATGGTGGAGGGGCAGTATAGGAAAGAATTAATTTCAGGGCCAACATAGGGAATAATTATGAGGGGCAGTATAGGAAATAATTAATTTGAGGGGAAGTATAGGAAATAATTAATGGTGTAGAGGCAGTATAGAAAATAATTAATTTGAGGTGCGGTATAGGAAATAATTAATGGTGAGGGGCAGCATAGGAAATAATTAATTTCAGGGCCAACATAGGGAATAATTATGAGGGGCAGTATAGGAAATAATTAATTTGAGGGAAAGTATAGGAAATAATTAATGGTGTAGAGGCAGTATAGGAAATAATTAATTTTAGGGGCAGTATAGGAAATAATTAATGGTGAGGGTCAGCATAGAAAATAATTAATTATGAGGGGCAGTATAGGAAATATTTTATTATGAGGGGCAGTATAGGAAATAATTAATTATGATGGGCAGTATAGGGAATAATTAATTATGAGGGGCAGTATAGGAAATAATTAACTATGAGGGGCAGTATAGGAAATAATTATGAGGGGCAGTATAGGAAATAATTAATTATGAGGGGCAGTATAGGAAATAATTAATGGTGAGTGGCAGCATAGGGAATAATTAATTATGAGGGGCAGTATAGGAAATAATTATGAGGGGCAGTATAGGAAATAATTAATTTGAGGGAAGTATAGGAAATAATTAATGGTGTAGGGGCAGTATAGGAAATAATTAATTTGAGGGGCAGTATAGGAAATAATTAATTTGAGGGGCAGTATAGGAAATAATTAATGGTGAGGGTCAGCATAGGAAATAATTAATTATGAGGGGCAGTATAGGAAATAATTAATTATGAGGGGCAGTATAGGAAATAATTAATGGTAAGGGGCAGCATAGGGAATAATTAATTATGAGGGGCAGTATAGGAAATAATTATGAGGGGCAGTATAGGAAATAATTAATTATGAGGGGCAGTATAGGAAATAATTGATGGTGTAGAGGCAGCATAGGGAATAATTAATGGTGAGGGGCAGCATAGGAAATAATTAATGGTGGAGGGGAAGTATAGGAAATAATTAATGGTGGAGGGGCAGTATAAGAAATAATTAATTATGAGAGGCAGTATAGGAAATGATTATCGGAGGAGGGGCAGCTTAGGAAATAATTAATGGTGGGGGGGCAGTATAGGAAATAATTAATTTGAGGGGAAGTATAGGAAATAATTAATTTGAGGGGCAGTATAGGAAATAATTAATTTGAGGGGAAGTAAAGGAAATAAATAATTTGAGGGGAAGTATAGGAAATAATTAATGGTGGAGGGGCAGCATAGGAAATAATTAATTATGAGGGGCAGTATAGGAGATAATTAATTTGAGGGGAAGTATAGGAAATAATTAATTAGAGGGGAAGTATAGGAAATAATTAATGGTGGAGGGGCAGTATAGGAAATAATTAATTTGATGGGCAGTATAGGAAATAATTAATGGTGAGGGGCAGCATAGGGAATAATTAATTATGAGGGGCAGTATAGGAAATAATTATGAGGGGCAGTATAGGAAATAATTAATTTGAGGGGAAGTATAGGAAATAATTAATGGTTGAGAAGCGGTATAGGAAATAATTAATTTGAGGGGAAGTATAGGAAATAATTAATGGTGGGGGGCAGTATAGGAAATAATTAATTTGAGGGGAAGTATAGGAAATAATTAATTTGAGGGGAAGTATAGGAAATAATAAATGGTGTAGAGGCAGTATAGGAAATAATTAATTTGAGGGGCAGTATAGGAAATAATTAATGGTGAGGGTCAGCATAGGAAATAATTAATTATGAGGGGCAGTATAGGAAATAATTAATTATGAGGGGCAGTATAGGAAAAAATTAATTATGAGGGGCAGAATAGGGAATAATTAATTATGAGGGGCAGAATAGGAAATAATTAATTATGAGGGGCAGTATAGGAAATAATTAAGAGGGGCAGTTTAGGAAATAATTAATTTGAGGGGAAGTATAGGAAATAATTAATGGTTGAGAAGCGGTATAGGAAATAATTAATTTGAGGGGAAGTATAGGAAATAATTAATGGTGTAGGGGCAGTATAGGAAATAATTAATTTGAGGGGCAGTATAGGAAATAATTAATGGTGAGGGGCAGCATGGGAAATAATTAAGAATGAGGGGCAGTATAGGAGATAATTAATTTGAGGGGCAACATAGGGAATAATTATGAGGGGCAGTATAGAAAATAATTAATTTGAGGGGCAGTATAGGAAATAATTAATGGTGGGGGGAAACATAGGAAATAATTAATGGTGGGGGCAGTATAGGAACTAATTAATGGTGGAGGGGCAGCATAGGATATATTTAATGGTGGAGGGGCAGTATAGGAAATATTTAATTTGAGGGGAAGTATAGGAAATAATTAATTTGAGGGGAATTATAGGAAATAATTAATGGTGGAGGGGCAGTATAAGAAATAATTAATGGTGGAGAAGCAGTATAGGAAATAATTAATTTTAGGGGAAGTATAGGAAATAATTAATTTGAGGGGAAGTATAGGAAATAATTAATGGTGTAGGGGCAGTATAGGAAATAATTAATTTGAGGGGCAGTATAGGAAATAATTAATTATGAGGGGCAGTATAGGAAATAATTAATTATGAGGGGCAGTATAGGAAATAATTAATGGTGAGGGGCAGCATAGGGAATAATTAATGGTGGAGGGGAAGTATAGAAAATAATTAATGGTGGAGGGGCAGTATAGGATATAATTAATTATGAGGGGCAGTATAGGAAATAATTAACTATGAGGGGCAGTATAGGAAATAATTATGAGGGGCAGTATAGGAAATAATTAATTTGAGGGGAAGTATAGGAAATAATTAATGGTTGAGAAGCGGTATAGGAAATAATTAATTTGAGGGGAAGTATAGGAAATAATTAATGGTGGGGGGCAGTATAGGAAATAATTAATTTGAGGGGAAGTATAGGAAATAATTAATTTGAGGGGAAGTATAGGAAATAATAAATGGTGTAGAGGCAGTTTAGGAAATAATTAATTTGAGGGGCAGTATAGGAAATAATTAATGGTGAGGGTCAGCATAGGAAATAATTAATTATGAGGGGCAGTATAGGAAACAATTAATTATGAGGGGCAGAATAGGGAATAATTAATTATGAGGGGCAGAATAGGAAATAATTAATTATGAGGGGCAGTATAGGAAATAATTAAGAGGGGCAGTTTAGGAAATAATTAATTTGAGGGGAAGTATAGAAAATAATAATGGTTGAGAAGCGGTATAGGAAATAATTAATTTGAGGGGAAGTATAGGAAATAATTAATGGTGTAGGGGCAGTATAGGAAATAATTAATTTGAGGGGCAGTATAGGAAATAATTAATGGTGAGGGGCAGCATGGGAAATAATTAAGAATGAGGGGCAGTATAGGAGATAATTAATTTGAGGGGCAACATAGGGAATAATTATGAGGGGCAGTATAGGAAATAATTAATTTGAGGGGCAGTATAGGAAATAATTAATGGTGGGGGGAAACATAGGAAATAATTAATGGTGGGGGCAGTATAGGAACTAATTAATGGTGGAGGGGCAGCATAGGATATATTTAATGGTGGAGGGGCAGTATAGGAAATATTTAATTTGAGGGGAAGTATAGGAAATAATTAATTTGAGGGGAAGTATAGGAAATAATTAATGGTGGAGGGGCAGTATAAGAAATAATTAATGGTGGAGAAGCAGTATAGGAAATAATTAATTTTAGGGGAAGTATAGGAAATAATTAATTTGAGGGGAAGTATAGGAAATAATTAATGGTGTAGGGGCAGTATAGGAAATAATTAATTTGAGGGGCAGTATAGGAAATAATTAATTATGAGGGGCAGTATAGGAAATAATTAATTATGAGGGGCAGTATAGGAAATAATTAATGGTGAGGGGCAGCATACGAAATAATTAATGGTGGAGGGGAAGTATAGGAAATAATTAATGGTGGAGGGGCAGTATAGGAAATAATTAATTATGAGGGGCAGTATAGGAAATAATTAATTATGAGGGGCAGTATAGGAAATAATTAATTATGACGGGCAGTATAGGAAATAATTAATGGTGAGGGGCAGCATAGGGAATCATTAATGGTGGAGGGGAAGTATGGGAAATAATTAATGGTGGAGGGGCAGTATAGGAAATAATTAATGGTGGAGGGGCAGTATAGGAAATAATTAATGGTGGAGGGGCAGTATAGGAATTAATTATCGGTGGAGGGGCAGTATAGGAAATAATTATCGGTGGAGGGGCAGTATAGTAAATACTTAATTTGAGGGGAAGTATAGGAAATAATTAATTTGAGGGGCAGTATAGGAAATAATTAATTTGAGGGGCAGTATAGGAAATGATTAATGGTGGAGGGGCAATATAGGAAATAATTAATTTGAGGGGCAGTACAGGAAATGATTAATGGTGAGGGGCAGCATAGGAAATAATTAATGGTGGGGGGCAGTATAGGAAATAATTAATTTGAGGGGCAGTATAGGAAATAATTAATTTGAGGGGGAGTATAGGAAATAATAAATGGTGTAGAGGCAGTATAGGAAATAATTAATTTGAGGGGCAGTATAGGAAATAATTAATGGTGAGGGTCAGCATAGGAAATAATTAATTATGAGGGGCAGTATAGGAAATAATTAATTATGAGGGGCAGTATAGGAAACAATTAATTATGAGGGGCAGTATACGGAATAATTAATTATGAGGGGCAGAATAGGAAATAATTAATTATGAGGGGCAGTATAGGAAATAATTAAGAGGGGCAGTTTAGGAAATAATTAATTTGAGGGGAAGTATAGGAAATAATTAATGGTTGAGAAGCGGTATAGGAAATAATTAATTTGAGGGGAAGTATAGGAAATAATTAATGGTGTAGGGGCAGTATAGGAAATAATTAATTTGAGGGGCAGTATAGGAAATAATTAATGGTGAGGGGCAGCATGGGAAATAATTAAGAATGAGGGGCAGTATAGGAGATAATTAATTTGAGGGGCAACATAGGGAATAATTATGAGGGGCAGTATAGGAAATAATTAATTTGAGGGGCAGTATAGGAAATAATTAATGGTGAGGGGCAGCATAGGAAATAATTAATGGTGGGGGCAGTATAGGAACTAATTAATGGTGGAGGGGCAGCATAGGATATATTTAATGGTGGAGGGGCAGTATAGGAAATATTTAATTTGAGGGGAAGTATAGGAAATAATTAATTTGAGGGGAAGTATAGGAAATAATTAATGGTGGAGGGGCAGTATAGGAAATAATTAATGGTGGAGAAGCAGTATAGGAAATAATTAATTTTAGGGGAAATATAGGAAATAATTAATTTGAGGGGAAGTATAGGAAATAATTAATGGTGTAGGGGCAGTATAGGAAATAATTAATTTGAGGGGCAGTATAGGAAATAATTAATTATGAGGGGCAGTATAGGAAATAATTAATGGTGAGGGGCAGCATAGGGAATAATTAATGGTGGAGGGGAAGTATAGGAAATAATTAATGGTGGAGGGGCAGTATAGGGAATAATTAATTATGAGGGGCAGAATAGGAAATAATTAATTATGAGGGGCAGTATAGGAAATAATTAAGAGGGGCAGTTTAGGAAATAATTAATTTGAGGGGAAGTATAGGAAATAATTAATGGTTGAGAAGCGGTATAGGAAATAATTAATTTGAGGGGAAGTATAGGAAATAATTAATGGTGTAGGGGCAGTATAGGAAATAATTAATGGTGGGGGCAGTATAGGAACTAATTAATGGTGGAGGGGCAGCATAGGATATATTTAATGGTGGAGGGGCAGTATAGGAAATATTTAATTTGAGGGGAAGTATAGGAAATAATTAATTTGAGGGGAAGTATAGGAAATAATTAATGGTGGAGGGGCAGTATAGGAAATAATTAATGGTGGAGAAGCAGTATAGGAAATAATTAATTTTAGGGGAAATATAGGAAATAATTAATTTGAGGGGAAGTATAGGAAATAATTAATGGTGTAGGGGCAGTATAGGAAATAATTAATTTGAGGGGCAGTATAGGAAATAATTAATTATGAGGGGCAGTATAGGAAATAATTAATGGTGAGGGGCAGCATAGGGAATAATTAATGGTGGAGGGGAAGTATAGGAAATAATTAATGGTGGAGGGGCAGTATAGGAAATAATTAATTATGAGGGGCAGTATAGGAAATAATTAATTATGAGGGGCAGTATAGGAAATAATTAATTATGAGGGGCAGTATAGGAAATAATTAATGGTGAGGGGCAGCATAGGGAATCATTTATGGTGGAGGGGAAGTATGGGAAATAAATAATGGTGGAGGGGCAGTATAGGAAATAATTAATGGTGGAGGGGCAGTATAGGAAATAATTAATGGTGGAGGGGCAGTATAGGAAATAATTATCGGTGGAGGGGCAGCTTAGGAAATAATTAATGGTGGAGGGGCAGTATAGTAAATACTTAATTTGAGGGGAAGTATAGGAAAAACTTAATTTGAGGGGCAGTATAGGAAATGATTAATGGTGGAGGGGCAATATAGGAAATAATTAATTTGAGGGGCAGTACAGGAAATGATTAATGGTGAGGGGCAGCATAGGAAATAATTAATGGTGGGGGGCAGTATAGGAAATAATTAATTTGAGGGGCAGTATAGGAAAAAATTAATTTGAGGGGAAGTATAGGAAATAATTAATTATGAGGGGCAGTATAGGAAATAATTAATGGTGAGGGGCAGCATAGGGAATAATTAATTATGAGGGGCAGTATAGGAAATAATTATGAGGGGCAGTATAGGAAATAATTAATTTGAGGGGAAGTATAGGAAATAATTAATGGTTGAGAAGCAGTATAGGAAATAATTAATTTGAGGGGAAGTATAGGAAATAATTAATTAGAGGGGAAGTATAGGAAATAATTAATGGTGTAGGGGCAGTATAGGAAATAATTAATGGTGAGTGGCAGCATAGGAAATAATTAATGGTGAGTGGCAGCATAGGAAATAATTAAGTATGAGGGGCAGTATAGGAGATAATTAATTTGAGGGGCAACATAGGGAATAATTATGAGGGGCAGTGTAGGAAATAATTAATTTGAGCGGCAGTATAGGAAATAATTAATGGTGGGGGGCAGCATAGGAAATAATTAATGGTGGAGGGGAAGTATAGGAAATAATTAATGGTGGAGGGGCAGTATAGGAAATAATTAATGGTGGAGGGGCAGCATAGGAAATAATTAATGGTGGAGGGGCAGTAAAGGAAATAATTATGAGGGGCAGTATAGGAAATAAATTATGAGGTGCGGTATAGGAAATAATTAATGGTGAGGGGCAGCATAGGAAATAATTAATTTGAGGGGCAGTATAGGAAATAATTAATGGTGAGGGGAAGTATAGGAAATAATAAATTTGAGGGGCAGTATAGGAAATAATTAAGTATGAGGGGCAGTATAGGAGATAATTATGAGGGGCAGTATAGGAAATAATTATGAGGGGCAGCATAGGAAATAATTAAGTATGAGGGGCAGTATAGGGAATAATTATGAGGGGCAACATAGGGAATAATTATGAGGGGCAGTATAGGAAATAATTAATTTGAGGGGAAGTATAGGAAATAATTAATGGTGTAGAGGCAGTATAGGAAATAATTAATTATGAGGGGCAGTATAGGAAATAATTAATTATGAGCGACAGTATAGGAAATAATTAATGGTAAGGGGCAGCATAGGGAATAATTAATGGTGAGGGGCAGCATAGGAAATAATTAATGGTGGAGGGGAAGTATAGGAAATAATTAATGGTGGAGGGGCAGTATAGGAAATAATTAATTTCAGGGCCAACATAGGGAATAATTATGAGGGGCAGTATAGGAAATAATTAATTTGAGGGGAAGTATAGGAAATAATTAATGGTGTAGAGGTAGTATAGGAAATAATTAATTTGAGGGGCAGTATAGGAAATAATTAATGGTGAGGGTCAGCATAGGAAATAATTAATTATGAGGGGCAGTATAGGAAATAATTAATTATGAGGGGCAGTATAGGAAATAATTAATTATGAGGGGCAGTATAGGAAATAATTAATTATGAGGGGCAGTATAGGAAATAATTAATGGTGTAGGGGCAGTATAGGAAATAATTAATTTGAGGGGCAGTATAGGAAATAATTAATGGTGAGGGGCAGTATAGGAAATAATTAATTATGAGGGGCAGTATAGGAAATAATTAATTATGAGGGGCAGTATAGGAAATAATTAATTATGAGGGGCAGTATAGGAAATAATTAATGGTGAGGGGCAGCATAGGGAATAATTAATGGTGGAGGGGAAGTATGGGAAATAATTAATGGTGGAGGGGCAGTATAGGAAATAATTAATGGTGGAGGGGCAGTATAGGAAATAATTAATGGTGGAGGGGCAGTATAGGAAATAATTATGAGGGGCAGTATAGGAAATAATTATGAGGTGCGGTATAGGAAATAATTAATGGTGAGGGGCAGCATAGGAAATAATTAATTTGAGGGGCAGTATAGGAAATAATTAATGGTGAGGGGAAGTATAGGAAATAATTAATTTGAGGGGCAGTATAGGAAATAATTAAGTATGAGGGGCAGTATAGGAGATAATTATGAGGGGCAGTATAGGAAATAATTATGAGAGGCAGCATAGGAAATAATTAAGTATGAGGGGCAGTATAGGGAATAATTATGAGGGGCAACATAGGGAATAATTATGAGGGGCAGTATAGGAAATAATTAATTTGAGGGGAAGTAGAGGAAATAATTAATGGTGTAGAGGCAGTATAGGAAATAATTAATTATGAGGGGCAGTATAGGAAATAATTAATTATGAGGGCCAGTATAGGAAATAATTAATGGTGAGAGGCAGCATAGGGAATAATTAATGGTGAGGGGCAGCATAGGAAATAATTAATGGTGGAGGGGAAGTATAGGAAATAATTAATGGTGGAGGGGCAGTATAGGAAATAATTAATTTCAGGGCCAACATAGGGAATAATTATGAGGGGCAGTATAGGAAATAATTATGAGGGGCAGTATAGGAAATAATTAATTTGAGGGAAAGTATAGGAAATAATTAATGGTTGAAAAGCGGTATAAGAAAAAATTAATTTGAGGGGAAGTATAGGAAATAATTAATGGTGTAGGGGCAGTATAGGAAATAATTAATTTGAGGGGCAGTATAGGAAATAATTAATGGTGAGGGGCAGAATAGGAAATAATTAATGGTAAGGGGCAGCATAGGGAATAATTAATTATGAGGGGCAGTATAGGAAATAATTATGAGGGGCAGTATAGGAAATAATTAATTATGAGGGGCAGTATAGGAAATAATTGATGGTGTAGAGGCAGCATAGGGAATAATTAATGGTGAGTGGCAGCATAGGAAATAATTAATGGTGAGTGGCAGCATAGGAAATAATTAAGTATGAGGGGCAGTATAGGAGATAATTAATTTGAGGGGCAACATAGGGAATAATTATGAGGGGCAGTATAGGAAATAATTAATTTGAGGGAAGTATAGGAAATAATTAATGAGGAGGGGCAATATAGGAAATAATTAATTATGAGGGGCAGTATAGGAAATAATTAATGGTGGAGGGGAAGTATAGGAAATAATTAATTATGAGGGTCAGTAAAGGAAATAATTAATTATGAGGGGCAGTATAGGAAATAATTAATTATGAGGGGCAGTATAGGAAATAATTAATGGTGGAGGGGAAGTATAGGAAATAATTAATTATGAGGGTCAGTAAAGGAAATAATTAATTATGAGGGGCAGTATAGGAAATAATTAATTATGAGGGGCAGTATAGGAAATAATTAATGGTGGAGGGGCAGTATAGGAAATAATTAATGGTGAGGGGAAGTATAGGAAATAATTAATTTGAGGGGCAGTATAGGAAATAATTAAGTATGAGGGGCAGTATAGGAAATAATTATGAGGGGCAGTATAGGAAATAATTATGAGGGGCAGCATAGGAAATAATTAAGTATGAGGGGCAGTATAGGGAATAATTATGAGGGGCAACATAGGGAATAATTATGAGGGGCAGTATAGGAAATAATTAATTTGAGGGGAAGTATAGGAAATAATTAATGGTGTAGAGGCAGTATAGGAAATAATTAATTATGAGGGGCAGTATAGGAAATAATTAATTATGAGCGACAGTATAGATAATAATTAATGGTGAGGGGCAGCATAGGGAATAATTAATGGTGAGGGGCAGCATAGGAAATAATTAATGGTGGAGGGGAAGTATAGGAAATAATTAATGGTGGAGGGGCAGTATAGGAAATAATTAATTTCAGGGCCAACATAGGGAATAATTATGAGGGGCAGTATAGGAAATAATTAATTTGAGGGGAAGTATAGGAAATAATTAATGGTGTAGAGGCAGTATAGGAAATAATTAATTTGAGGGGTAGTATAGGAAATAATTAATGGTGAGGGGCAGCATAGGGAATAATTAATTATGAGGGGCAGTATAGGAAATAATTAATTTGAGGGAAGTATAGGAAATAATTAATGAGGAGGGGCAGTATAGGAAATAATGAATTATGAGGGGCAGTATAGGAAATAATTAATGGTGAGGGGCAGCATAGGGAATAATTAATGGTGAGGGGCAGCATAGGAAATAATTAATGGTGGAGGGGAAGTATAGGAAATAATTAATGGTGGAGGGGCAGTATAGGAAAGAATTAATTTCAGGGCCAACATAGGGAATAATTATGAGGGGCAGTATAGGAAATAATTAATTTGAGGGGAAGTATAGGAAATAATTAATGGTGTAGAGGCAGTATAGAAAATAATTAATTTGAGGTGCGGTATAGGAAATAATTAATGGTGAGGGGCAGCATAGGAAATAATTAATTTCAGGGCCAACATAGGGAATAATTATGAGGGGCAGTATAGGAAATAATTAATTTGAGGGAAAGTATAGGAAATAATTAATGGTGTAGAGGCAGTATAGGAAATAATTAATTTTAGGGGCAGTATAGGAAATAATTAATGGTGAGGGTCAGCATAGAAAATAATTAATTATGAGGGGCAGTATAGGAAATATTTTATTATGAGGGGCAGTATAGGAAATAATTAATTATGATGGGCAGTATAGGGAATAATTAATTATGAGGGGCAGTATAGGAAATAATTAACTATGAGGGGCAGTATAGGAAATAATTATGAGGGGCAGTATAGGAAATAATTAATTATGAGGGGCAGTATAGGAAATAATTAATGGTGAGTGGCAGCATAGGGAATAATTAATTATGAGGGGCAGTATAGGAAATAATTATGAGGGGCAGTATAGGAAATAATTAATTTGAGGGAAGTATAGGAAATAATTAATGGTGTAGGGGCAGTATAGGAAATAATTAATTTGAGGGGCAGTATAGGAAATAATTAATTTGAGGGGCAGTATAGGAAATAATTAATGGTGAGGGTCAGCATAGGAAATAATTAATTATGAGGGGCAGTATAGGAAATAATTAATTATGAGGGGCAGTATAGGAAATAATTAATGGTAAGGGGCAGCATAGGGAATAATTAATTATGAGGGGCAGTATAGGAAATAATTATGAGGGGCAGTATAGGAAATAATTAATTATGAGGGGCAGTATAGGAAATAATTGATGGTGTAGAGGCAGCATAGGGAATAATTAATGGTGAGGGGCAGCATAGGAAATAATTAATGGTGGAGGGGAAGTATAGGAAATAATTAATGGTGGAGGGGCAGTATAAGAAATAATTAATTATGAGAGGCAGTATAGGAAATAATTATCGGAGGAGGGGCAGCTTAGGAAATAATTAATGGTGGGGGGGCAGTATAGGAAATAATTAATTTGAGGGGAAGTATAGGAAATAATTAATTTGAGGGGCAGTATAGGAAATAATTAATTTGAGGGGAAGTAAAGGAAATAAATAATTTGAGGGGAAGTATAGGAAATAATTAATGGTGGAGGGGCAGCATAGGAAATAATTAATTATGAGGGGCAGTATAGGAGATAATTAATTTGAGGGGAAGTATAGGAAATAATTAATTAGAGGGGAAGTATAGGAAATAATTAATGGTGGAGGGGCAGTATAGGAAATAATTAATTTGATGGGCAGTATAGGAAATAATTAATGGTGAGGGGCAGCATAGGGAATAATTAATTATGAGGGGCAGTATAGGAAATAATTATGAGGGGCAGTATAGGAAATAATTAATTTGAGGGGAAGTATAGGAAATAATTAATTATGAGGGGCAGAATAGGAAATAATTAATTATGAGGGGCAGTATAGGAAATAATTATGAGGGGCAGTATAGGAAATAATTAATTTGAGGGGAAGTATAGGAAATAATTAATGGTTGAGAAGCGGTATAGGAAATAATTAATTTGAGGGGAAGTATAGGAAATAATTAATGGTGGGGGGCAGTATAGGAAATAATTAATTTGAGGGGAAGTATAGGAAATAATTAATTTGAGGGGAAGTATAGGAAATAATAAATGGTGTAGAGGCAGTATAGGAAATAATTAATTTGAGGGGCAGTATAGGAAATAATTAATGGTGAGGGTCAGCATAGGAAATAATTAATTATGAGGGGCAGTATAGGAAATAATTAATTATGAGGGGCAGTATAGGAAACAATTAATTATGAGGGGCAGAATAGGGAATAATTAATTATGAGGGGCAGAATAGGAAATAATTAATTATGAGGGGCAGTATAGGAAATAATTAAGAGGGGCAGTTTAGGAAATAATTAATTTGAGGGGAAGTATAGGAAATAATTAATGGTTGAGAAGCGGTATAGGAAATAATTAATTTGAGGGGAAGTATAGGAAATAATTAATGGTGTAGGGGCAGTATAGGAAATAATTAATTTGAGGGGCAGTATAGGAAATAATTAATGGTGAGGGGCAGCATGGGAAATAATTAAGAATGAGGGGCAGTATAGGAGATAATTAATTTGAGGGGCAACATAGGGAATAATTATGAGGGGCAGTATAGGAAATAATTAATTTGAGGGGCAGTATAGGAAATAATTAATGGTGGGGGGAAACATAGGAAATAATTAATGGTGGGGGCAGTATAGGAACTAATTAATGGTGGAGGGGCAGCATAGGATATATTTAATGGTGGAGGGGCAGTATAGGAAATATTTAATTTGAGGGGAAGTATAGGAAATAATTAATTTGAGGGGAATTATAGGAAATAATTAATGGTGGAGGGGCAGTATAAGAAATAATTAATGGTGGAGAAGCAGTATAGGAAATAATTAATTTTAGGGGAAGTATAGGAAATAATTAATTTGAGGGGAAGTATAGGAAATAATTAATGGTGTAGGGGCAGTATAGGAAATAATTAATTTGAGGGGCAGTATAGGAAATAATTAATTATGAGGGGCAGTATAGGAAATAATTAATTATGAGGGGCAGTATAGGAAATAATTAATGGTGAGGGGCAGCATAGGGAATAATTAATGGTGGAGGGGAAGTATAGAAAATAATTAATGGTGGAGGGGCAGTATAGGAAATAATTAATTATGAGGGGCAGTATAGGAAATAATTAACTATGAGGGGCAGTATAGGAAATAATTATGAGGGGCAGTATAGGAAATAATTAATTTGAGGGGAAGTATAGGAAATAATTAATGGTTGAGAAGCGGTATAGGAAATAATTAATTTGAGGGGAAGTATAGGAAATAATTAATGGTGGGGGGCAGTATAGGAAATAATTAATTTGAGGGGAAGTATAGGAAATAATTAATTTGAGGGGAAGTATAGGAAATAATAAATGGTGTAGAGGCAGTTTAGGAAATAATTAATTTGAGGGGCAGTATAGGAAATAATTAATGGTGAGGGTCAGCATAGGAAATAATTAATTATGAGGGGCAGTATAGGAAACAATTAATTATGAGGGGCAGAATAGGGAATAATTAATTATGAGGGGCAGAATAGGAAATAATTAATTATGAGGGGCAGTATAGGAAATAATTAAGAGGGGCAGTTTAGGAAATAATTAATTTGAGGGGAAGTATAGAAAATAATAATGGTTGAGAAGCGGTATAGGAAATAATTAATTTGAGGGGAAGTATAGGAAATAATTAATGGTGTAGGGGCAGTATAGGAAATAATTAATTTGAGGGGCAGTATAGGAAATAATTAATGGTGAGGGGCAGCATGGGAAATAATTAAGAATGAGGGGCAGTATAGGAGATAATTAATTTGAGGGGCAACATAGGGAATAATTATGAGGGGCAGTATAGGAAATAATTAATTTGAGGGGCAGTATAGGAAATAATTAATGGTGGGGGGAAACATAGGAAATAATTAATGGTGGGGGCAGTATAGGAACTAATTAATGGTGGAGGGGCAGCATAGGATATATTTAATGGTGGAGGGGCAGTATAGGAAATATTTAATTTGAGGGGAAGTATAGGAAATAATTAATTTGAGGGGAAGTATAGGAAATAATTAATGGTGGAGGGGCAGTATAAGAAATAATTAATGGTGGAGAAGCAGTATAGGAAATAATTAATTTTAGGGGAAGTATAGGAAATAATTAATTTGAGGGGAAGTATAGGAAATAATTAATGGTGTAGGGGCAGTATAGGAAATAATTAATTTGAGGGGCAGTATAGGAAATAATTAATTATGAGGGGCAGTATAGGAAATAATTAATTATGAGGGGCAGTATAGGAAATAATTAATGGTGAGGGGCAGCATACGAAATAATTAATGGTGGAGGGGAAGTATAGGAAATAATTAATGGTGGAGGGGCAGTATAGGAAATAATTAATTATGAGGGGCAGTATAGGAAATAATTAATTATGAGGGGCAGTATAGGAAATAATTAATTATGACGGGCAGTATAGGAAATAATTAATGGTGAGGGGCAGCATAGGGAATCATTAATGGTGGAGGGGAAGTATGGGAAATAATTAATGGTGGAGGGGCAGTATAGGAAATAATTAATGGTGGAGGGGCAGTATAGGAAATAATTAATGGTGGAGGGGCAGTATAGGAAATAATTATCGGTGGAGGGGCAGTATAGGAAATAATTATCGGTGGAGGGGCAGTATAGTAAATACTTAATTTGAGGGGAAGTATAGGAAATAATTAATTTGAGGGGCAGTATAGGAAATAATTAATTTGAGGGGCAGTATAGGAAATGATTAATGGTGGAGGGGCAATATAGGAAATAATTAATTTGAGGGGCAGTACAGGAAATGATTAATGGTGAGGGGCAGCATAGGAAATAATTAATGGTGGGGGGCAGTATAGGAAATAATTAATTTGAGGGGCAGTATAGGAAATAATTAATTTGAGGGGGAGTATAGGAAATAATAAATGGTGTAGAGGCAGTATAGGAAATAATTAATTTGAGGGGCAGTATAGGAAATAATTAATGGTGAGGGTCAGCATAGGAAATAATTAATTATGAGGGGCAGTATAGGAAATAATTAATTATGAGGGGCAGTATAGGAAACAATTAATTATGAGGGGCAGTATACGGAATAATTAATTATGAGGGGCAGAATAGGAAATAATTAATTATGAGGGGCAGTATAGGAAATAATTAAGAGGGGCAGTTTAGGAAATAATTAATTTGAGGGGAAGTATAGGAAATAATTAATGGTTGAGAAGCGGTATAGGAAATAATTAATTTGAGGGGAAGTATAGGAAATAATTAATGGTGTAGGGGCAGTATAGGAAATAATTAATTTGAGGGGCAGTATAGGAAATAATTAATGGTGAGGGGCAGCATGGGAAATAATTAAGAATGAGGGGCAGTATAGGAGATAATTAATTTGAGGGGCAACATAGGGAATAATTATGAGGGGCAGTATAGGAAATAATTAATTTGAGGGGCAGTATAGGAAATAATTAATGGTGAGGGGCAGCATAGGAAATAATTAATGGTGGGGGCAGTATAGGAACTAATTAATGGTGGAGGGGCAGCATAGGATATATTTAATGGTGGAGGGGCAGTATAGGAAATATTTAATTTGAGGGGAAGTATAGGAAATAATTAATTTGAGGGGAAGTATAGGAAATAATTAATGGTGGAGGGGCAGTATAGGAAATAATTAATGGTGGAGAAGCAGTATAGGAAATAATTAATTTTAGGGGAAATATAGGAAATAATTAATTTGAGGGGAAGTATAGGAAATAATTAATGGTGTAGGGGCAGTATAGGAAATAATTAATTTGAGGGGCAGTATAGGAAATAATTAATTATGAGGGGCAGTATAGGAAATAATTAATGGTGAGGGGCAGCATAGGGAATAATTAATGGTGGAGGGGAAGTATAGGAAATAATTAATGGTGGAGGGGCAGTATAGGAAATAATTAATTATGAGGGGCAGTATAGGAAATAATTAATGGTGAGGGGCAGCATAGGGAATCATTTATGGTGGAGGGGAAGTATGGGAAATAAATAATGGTGGAGGGGCAGTATAGGAAATAATTAATGGTGGAGGGGCAGTATAGGAAATAATTAATGGTGGAGGGGCAGTATAGGAAATAATTATCGGTGGAGGGGCAGCTTAGGAAATAATTAATGGTGGAGGGGCAGTATAGTAAATACTTAATTTGAGGGGAAGTATAGGAAAAACTTAATTTGAGGGGCAGTATAGGAAATGATTAATGGTGGAGGGGCAATATAGGAAATAATTAATTTGAGGGGCAGTACAGGAAATGATTAATGGTGAGGGGCAGCATAGGAAATAATTAATGGTGGGGGGCAGTATAGGAAATAATTAATTTGAGGGGCAGTATAGGAAAAAATTAATTTGAGGGGAAGTATAGGAAATAATTAATTATGAGGGGCAGTATAGGAAATAATTAATGGTGAGGGGCAGCATAGGGAATAATTAATTATGAGGGGCAGTATAGGAAATAATTATGAGGGGCAGTATAGGAAATAATTAATTTGAGGGGAAGTATAGGAAATAATTAATGGTTGAGAAGCAGTATAGGAAATAATTAATTTGAGGGGAAGTATAGGAAATAATTAATTAGAGGGGAAGTATAGGAAATAATTAATGGTGTAGGGGCAGTATAGGAAATAATTAATGGTGAGTGGCAGCATAGGAAATAATTAATGGTGAGTGGCAGCATAGGAAATAATTAAGTATGAGGGGCAGTATAGGAGATAATTAATTTGAGGGGCAACATAGGGAATAATTATGAGGGGCAGTGTAGGAAATAATTAATTTGAGCGGCAGTATAGGAAATAATTAATGGTGGGGGGCAGCATAGGAAATAATTAATGGTGGAGGGGAAGTATAGGAAATAATTAATGGTGGAGGGGCAGTATAGGAAATAATTAATGGTGGAGGGGCAGTATAGGAAATAATTAATGGTGGAGGGGCAGTAAAGGAAATAATTATGAGGGGCAGTATAGGAAATAAATTATGAGGTGCGGTATAGGAAATAATTAATGGTGAGGGGCAGCATAGGAAATAATAAATTTGAGGGGCAGTATAGGAAATAATTAAGTATGAGGGGCAGTATAGGAGATAATTATGAGGGGCAGTATATGAAATAATTATGAGGGGCAGCATAGGAAATAATTAAGTATGAGGGGCAGTATAGGGAATAATTATGAGGGGCAACATAGGGAATAATTATGAGGGGCAGTATAGGAAATAATTAATTTGAGGGGAAGTATAGGAAATAATTAATGGTGTAGAGGCAGTATAGGAAATAATTAATTATGAGGGGCAGTATAGGAAATAATTAATTATGAGCGACAGTATAGGAAATAATTAATGGTAAGGGGCAGCATAGGGAATAATTAATGGTGAGGGGCAGCATAGGAAATAATTAATGGTGGAGGGGAAGTATAGGAAATAATTAATGGTGGAGGGGCAGTATAGGAAATAATTAATTTCAGGGCCAACATAGGGAATAATTATGAGGGGCAGTATAGGAAATAATTAATTTGAGGGGAAGTATAGGAAATAATTAATGGTGTAGAGGCAGTATAGGAAATAATTAATTTGAGGGGCAGTATAGGAAATAATTAATGGTGAGGGTCAGCATAGGAAATAATTAATTATGAGGGGCAGTATAGGAAATAATTAATTATGAGGGGCAGTATAGGAAATAATTAATTATGAGGGGCAGTATAGGAAATAATTAATTATGAGGGGCAGTATAGGAAATAATTAATGGTGTAGGGGCAGTATAGGAAATAATTAATTTGAGGGGCAGTATAGGAAATAATTAATTTGAGGGGCAGTATAGGAAATAATTAATTATGAGGGGCAGTATAGGAAATAATTAATTATGAGGGGCAGTATAGGAAATAATTAATTATGAGGGGCAGTATAGGAAATAATTAATGGTGAGGGGCAGCATAGGGAATAATTAATGGTGGAGGGGAAGTATGGGAAATAATTAATGGTGGAGGGGCAGTATAGGAAATAATTAATGGTGGAGGGGCAGTATAGGAAATAATTAATGGTGGAGGGGCAGTATAGGAAATAATTATGAGGGGCAGTATAGGAAATAATTATGAGGTGCGGTATAGGAAATAATTAATGGTGAGGGGCAGCATAGGAAATAATTAATTTGAGGGGCAGTATAGGAAATAATTAATGGTGAGGGGAAGTATAGGAAATAATTAATTTGAGGGGCAGTATAGGAAATAATTAAGTATGAGGGGCAGTATAGGAGATAATTATGAGGGGCAGTATAGGAAATAATTATGAGAGGCAGCATAGGAAATAATTAAGTATGAGGGGCAGTATAGGGAATAATTATGAGGGGCAACATAGGGAATAATTATGAGGGGCAGTATAGGAAATAATTAATTTGAGGGGAAGTAGAGGAAATAATTAATGGTGTAGAGGCAGTATAGGAAATAATTAATTATGAGGGGCAGTATAGGAAATAATTAATTATGAGGGCCAGTATAGGAAATAATTAATGGTGAGAGGCAGCATAGGGAATAATTAATGGTGAGGGGCAGCATAGGAAATAATTAATGGTGGAGGGGAAGTATAGGAAATAATTAATGGTGGAGGGGCAGTATAGGAAATAATTAATTTCAGGGCCAACATAGGGAATAATTATGAGGGGCAGTATAGGAAATAATTATGAGGGGCAGTATAGGAAATAATTAATTTGAGGGAAAGTATAGGAAATAATTAATGGTTGAAAAGCGGTATAAGAAAAAATTAATTTGAGGGGAAGTATAGGAAATAATTAATGGTGTAGGGGCAGTATAGGAAATAATTAATTTGAGGGGCAGTATAGGAAATAATTAATGGTGAGGGGCAGAATAGGAAATAATTAATGGTAAGGGGCAGCATAGGGAATAATTAATTATGAGGGGCAGTATAGGAAATAATTATGAGGGGCAGTATAGGAAATAATTAATTATGAGGGGCAGTATAGGAAATAATTGATGGTGTAGAGGCAGCATAGGGAATAATTAATGGTGAGTGGCAGCATAGGAAATAATTAATGGTGAGTGGCAGCATAGGAAATAATTAAGTATGAGGGGCAGCATAGGAGATAATTAATTTGAGGGGCAACATAGGGAATAATTGTGAGGGGCAGTATAGGAAATAATTAATGGTGAGGGGCAGCATAGGGAATAATTAATTATGAGGGGCAGTATAGGAAATAATTAATTTGAGGGAAGTATAGGAAATAATTAATGAGGAGGGGCAGTATAGGAAATAATTAATTATGAGGGGCAGTATAGGAAATAATTAATGGTGGAGGGGAAGTATAGGAAATAATTAATTATGAGGGTCAGTAAAGGAAATAATTAATTATGAGGGGCAGTATAGGAAATAATTAATTATGAGGGGCAGTATAGGAAATAATTAATGGTGGAGGGGAAGTATAGGAAATAATTAATTATGAGGGTCAGTAAAGGAAATAATTAATTATGAGGGGCAGTATAGGAAATAATTAATTATGAGGGGCAGTATAGGAAATAATTAATGGTGGAGGGGCAGTATAGGAAATAATTAATGGTGAGGGGAAGTATAGGAAATAATTAATTTGAGGGGCAGTATAGGAAATAATTAAGTATGAGGGGCAGTATAGGAAATAATTATGAGGGGCAGTATAGGAAATAATTATGAGGGGCAGCATAGGAAATAATTAAGTATGAGGGGCAGTATAGGGAATAATTATGAGGGGCAACATAGGGAATAATTATGAGGGGCAGTATAGGAAATAATTAATTTGAGGGGAAGTATAGGAAATAATTAATGGTGTAGAGGCAGTATAGGAAATAATTAATTATGAGGGGCAGTATAGGAAATAATTAATTATGAGCGACAGTATAGGAAATAATTAATGGTGAGGGGCAGCATAGGGAATAATTAATGGTGAGGGGCAGCATAGGAAATAATTAATGGTGGAGGGGAAGTATAGGAAATAATTAATGGTGGAGGGGCAGTATAGGAAATAATTAATTTCAGGGCCAACATAGGGAATAATTATGAGGGGCAGTATAGGAAATAATTAATTTGAGGGGAAGTATAGGAAATAATTAATGGTGTAGAGGCAGTATAGGAAATAATTAATTTGAGGGGTAGTATAGGAAATAATTAATGGTGAGGGGCAGCATAGGGAATAATTAATTATGAGGGGCAGTATAGGAAATTATTATGAGGGGCAGTATAGGAAATAATTAATTTGAGGGAAGTATAGGAAATAATTAATGAGGAGGGGCAGTATAGGAAATAATGAATTATGAGGGGCAGTATAGGAAATAATTAATGGTGAGGGGCAGCATAGGGAATAATTAATGGTGAGGGGCAGCATAGGAAATAATTAATGGTGGAGGGGAAGTATAGGAAATAATTAATGGTGGAGGGGCAGTATAGGAAAGAATTAATTTCAGGGCCAACATAGGGAATAATTATGAGGGGCAGTATAGGAAATAATTAATTTGAGGGGAAGTATAGGAAATAATTAATGGTGTAGAGGCAGTATAGAAAATAATTAATTTGAGGTGCGGTATAGGAAATAATTAATGGTGAGGGGCAGCATAGGAAATAATTAATTTCAGGGCCAACATAGGGAATAATTATGAGGGGCAGTATAGGAAATAATTAATTTGAGGGAAAGTATAGGAAATAATTAATGGTGTAGAGGCAGTATAGGAAATAATTAATTTTAGGGGCAGTATAGGAAATAATTAATGGTGAGGGTCAGCATAGAAAATAATTAATTATGAGGGGCAGTATAGGAAATATTTTATTATGAGGGGCAGTATAGGAAATAATTAATTATGATGGGCAGTATAGGGAATAATTAATTATGAGGGGCAGTATAGGAAATAATTAACTATGAGGGGCAGTATAGGAAATAATTATGAGGGGCAGTATAGGAAATAATTAATTATGAGGGGCAGTATAGGAAATAATTAATGGTGAGTGGCAGCATAGGGAATAATTAATTATGAGGGGCAGTATAGGAAATAATTATGAGGGGCAGTATAGGAAATAATTAATTTGAGGGAAGTATAGGAAATAATTAATGGTGTAGGGGCAGTATAGGAAATAATTAATTTGAGGGGCAGTATAGGAAATAATTAATTTGAGGGGCAGTATAGGAAATAATTAATGGTGAGGGTCAGCATAGGAAATAATTAATTATGAGGGGCAGTATAGGAAATAATTAATTATGAGGGGCAGTATAGGAAATAATTAATGGTAAGGGGCAGCATAGGGAATAATTAATTATGAGGGGCAGTATAGGAAATAATTATGAGGGGCAGTATAGGAAATAATTAATTATGAGGGGCAGTATAGGAAATAATTGATGGTGTAGAGGCAGCATAGGGAATAATTAATGGTGAGGGGCAGCATAGGAAATAATTAATGGTGGAGGGGAAGTATAGGAAATAATTAATGGTGGAGGGGCAGTATAAGAAATAATTAATTATGAGAGGCAGTATAGGAAATAATTATCGGAGGAGGGGCAGCTTAGGAAATAATTAATGGTGGGGGGGGCAGTATAGGAAATAATTAATTTGAGGGGAAGTATAGGAAATAATTAATTTGAGGGGCAGTATAGGAAATAATTAATTTGAGGGGAAGTAAAGGAAATAAATAATTTGAGGGGAAGTATAGGAAATAATTAATGGTGGAGGGGCAGCATAGGAAATAATTAATTATGAGGGGCAGTATAGGAGATAATTAATTTGAGGGGAAGTATAGGAAATAATTAATTAGAGGGGAAGTATAGGAAATAATTAATGGTGGAGGGGCAGTATAGGAAATAATTAATTTGATGGGCAGTATAGGAAATAATTAATGGTGAGGGGCAGCATAGGGAATAATTAATTATGAGGGGCAGTATAGGAAATAATTATGAGGGGCAGTATAGGAAATAATTAATTTGAGGGGAAGTATAGGAAATAATTAATTATGAGGGGCAGAATAGGAAATAATTAATTATGAGGGGCAGTATAGGAAATAATTATGAGGGGCAGTATAGGAAATAATTAATTTGAGGGGAAGTATAGGAAATAATTAATGGTTGAGAAGCGGTATAGGAAATAATTAATTTGAGGGGAAGTATAGGAAATAATTAATGGTGGGGGGCAGTATAGGAAATAATTAATTTGAGGGGAAGTATAGGAAATAATTAATTTGAGGGGAAGTATAGGAAATAATAAATGGTGTAGAGGCAGTATAGGAAATAATTAATTTGAGGGGCAGTATAGGAAATAATTAATGGTGAGGGTCAGCATAGGAAATAATTAATTATGAGGGGCAGTATAGGAAATAATTAATTATGAGGGGCAGTATAGGAAACAATTAATTATGAGGGGCAGAATAGGGAATAATTAATTATGAGGGGCAGAATAGGAAATAATTAATTATGAGGGGCAGTATAGGAAATAATTAAGAGGGGCAGTTTAGGAAATAATTAATTTGAGGGGAAGTATAGGAAATAATTAATGGTTGAGAAGCGGTATAGGAAATAATTAATTTGAGGGGAAGTATAGGAAATAATTAATGGTGTAGGGGCAGTATAGGAAATAATTAATTTGAGGGGCAGTATAGGAAATAATTAATGGTGAGGGGCAGCATGGGAAATAATTAAGAATGAGGGGCAGTATAGGAGATAATTAATTTGAGGGGCAACATAGGGAATAATTATGAGGGGCAGTATAGGAAATAATTAATTTGAGGGGCAGTATAGGAAATAATTAATGGTGGGGGGAAACATAGGAAATAATTAATGGTGGGGGCAGTATAGGAACTAATTAATGGTGGAGGGGCAGCATAGGATATATTTAATGGTGGAGGGGCAGTATAGGAAATATTTAATTTGAGGGGAAGTATAGGAAATAATTAATTTGAGGGGAATTATAGGAAATAATTAATGGTGGAGGGGCAGTATAAGAAATAATTAATGGTGGAGAAGCAGTATAGGAAATAATTAATTTTAGGGGAAGTATAGGAAATAATTAATTTGAGGGGAAGTATAGGAAATAATTAATGGTGTAGGGGCAGTATAGGAAATAATTAATTTGAGGGGCAGTATAGGAAATAATTAATTATGAGGGGCAGTATAGGAAATAATTAATTATGAGGGGCAGTATAGGAAATAATTAATGGTGAGGGGCAGCATAGGGAATAATTAATGGTGGAGGGGAAGTATAGAAAATAATTAATGGTGGAGGGGCAGTATAGGAAATAATTAATTATGAGGGGCAGTATAGGAAATAATTAACTATGAGGGGCAGTATAGGAAATAATTATGAGGGGCAGTATAGGAAATAATTAATTTGAGGGGAAGTATAGGAAATAATTAATGGTTGAGAAGCGGTATAGGAAATAATTAATTTGAGGGGAAGTATAGGAAATAATTAATGGTGGGGGGCAGTATAGGAAATAATTAATTTGAGGGGAAGTTTAGGAAATAATTAATTTGAGGGGAAGTATAGGAAATAATAAATGGTGTAGAGGCAGTTTAGGAAATAATTAATTTGAGGGGCAGTATAGGAAATAATTAATGGTGAGGGTCAGCATAGGAAATAATTAATTATGAGGGGCAGTATAGGAAACAATTAATTATGAGGGGCAGAATAGGGAATAATTAATTATGAGGGGCAGAATAGGAAATAATTAATTATGAGGGGCAGTATAGGAAATAATTAAGAGGGGCAGTTTAGGAAATAATTAATTTGAGGGGAAGTATAGAAAATAATAATGGTTGAGAAGCGGTATAGGAAATAATTAATTTGAGGGGAAGTATAGGAAATAATTAATGGTGTAGGGGCAGTATAGGAAATAATTAATTTGAGGGGCAGTATAGGAAATAATTAATGGTGAGGGGCAGCATGGGAAATAATTAAGAATGAGGGGCAGTATAGGAGATAATTAATTTGAGGGGCAACATAGGGAATAATTATGAGGGTCAGTATAGGAAATAATTAATTTGAGGGGCAGTATAGGAAATAATTAATGGTGGGGGGAAACATAGGAAATAATTAATGGTGGGGGCAGTATAGGAACTAATTAATGGTGGAGGGGCAGCATAGGATATATTTAATGGTGGAGGGGCAGTATAGGAAATATTTAATTTGAGGGGAAGTATAGGAAATAATTAATTTGAGGGGAAGTATAGGAAATAATTAATGGTGGAGGGGCAGTATAAGAAATAATTAATGGTGGAGAAGCAGTATAGGAAATAATTAATTTTAGGGGAAGTATAGGAAATAATTAATTTGAGGGGAAGTATAGGAAATAATTAATGGTGTAGGGGCAGTATAGGAAATAATTAATTTGAGGGGCAGTATAGGAAATAATTAATTATGAGGGGCAGTATAGGAAATAATTAATTATGAGGGGCAGTATAGGAAATAATTAATGGTGAGGGGCAGCATACGAAATAATTAATGGTGGAGGGGAAGTATAGGAAATAATTAATGGTGGAGGGGCAGTATAGGAAATAATTAATTATGAGGGGCAGTAAAGGAAATAATTAATTATGAGGGGCAGTATAGGAAATAATTAATTATGACGGGCAGTATAGGAAATAATTAATGGTGAGGGGCAGCATACGAAATAATTAATGGTGGAGGGGAAGTATAGGAAATAATTAATGGTGGAGGGGCAGTATAGGAAATAATTAATTATGAGGGGCAGTATAGGAAATAATTAATTATGAGGGGCAGTATAGGAAATAATTAATTATGACGGGCAGTATAGGAAATAATTAATGGTGAGGGGCAGCATAGGGAATCATTAATGGTGGAGGGGAAGTATGGGAAATAATTAATGGTGGAGGGGCAGTATAGGAAATAATTAATGGTGGAGGGGCAGTATAGGAAATAATTAATGGTGGAGGGGCAGTATAGGAAATAATTATCGGTGGAGGGGCAGTATAGGAAATAATTATCGGTGGAGGGGCAGTATAGTAAATACTTAATTTGAGGGGAAGTATAGGAAATAATTAATTTGAGGGGCAGTATAGGAAATAATTAATTTGAGGGGCAGTATAGGAAATGATTAATGGTGGAGGGGCAATATAGGAAATAATTAATTTGAGGGGCAGTACAGGAAATGATTAATGGTGAGGGGCAGCATAGGAAATAATTAATGGTGGGGGGCAGTATAGGAAATAATTAATTTGAGGGGCAGTATAGGAAATAATTAATTATGAGGGGCAGTATAGGAAATAATTAATGGTGAGGGGCAGCATAGGGAATCATTTATGGTGGAGGGGAAGTATGGGAAATAAATAATGGTGGAGGGGCAGTATAGGAAATAATTAATGGTGGAGGGGCAGTATAGGAAATAATTAATGGTGGAGGGGCAGTATAGGAAATAATTATCGGTGGAGGGGCAGCTTAGGAAATAATTAATGGTGGAGGGGCAGTATAGTAAATACTTAATTTGAGGGGAAGTATAGGAAAAACTTAATTTGAGGGGCAGTATAGGAAATGATTAATGGTGGAGGGGCAATATAGGAAATAATTAATTTGAGGGGCAGTACAGGAAATGATTAATGGTGAGGGGCAGCATAGGAAATAATTAATGGTGGGGGGCAGTATAGGAAATAATTAATTTGAGGGGCAGTATAGGAAAAAATTAATTTGAGGGGAAGTATAGGAAATAATTAATTATGAGGGGCAGTATAGGAAATAATTAATGGTGAGGGGCAGCATAGGGAATAATTAATTATGAGGGGCAGTATAGGAAATAATTATGAGGGGCAGTATAGGAAATAATTAATTTGAGGGGAAGTATAGGAAATAATTAATGGTTGAGAAGCAGTATAGGAAATAATTAATTTGAGGGGAAGTATAGGAAATAATTAATTAGAGGGGAAGTATAGGAAATAATTAATGGTGTAGGGGCAGTATAGGAAATAATTAATGGTGAGTGGCAGCATAGGAAATAATTAATGGTGAGTGGCAGCATAGGAAATAATTAAGTATGAGGGGCAGTATAGGAGATAATTAATTTGAGGGGCAACATAGGGAATAATTATGAGGGGCAGTGTAGGAAATAATTAATTTGAGCGGCAGTATAGGAAATAATTAATGGTGGGGGGCAGCATAGGAAATAATTAATGGTGGAGGGGAAGTATAGGAAATAATTAATGGTGGAGGGGCAGTATAGGAAATAATTAATGGTGGAGGGGCAGTATAGGAAATAATTAATGGTGGAGGGGCAGTAAAGGAAATAATTATGAGGGGCAGTATAGGAAATAAATTATGAGGTGCGGTATAGGAAATAATTAATGGTGAGGGGCAGCATAGGAAATAATTAATTTGAGGGGCAGTATAGGAAATAATTAATGGTGAGGGGAAGTATAGGAAATAATAAATTTGAGGGGCAGTATAGGAAATAATTAAGTATGAGGGGCAGTATAGGAGATAATTATGAGGGGCAGTATAGGAAATAATTATGAGGGGCAGCATAGGAAATAATTAAGTATGAGGGGCAGTATAGGGAATAATTATGAGGGGCAACATAGGGAATAATTATGAGGGGCAGTATAGGAAATAATTAATTTGAGGGGAAGTATAGGAAATAATTAATGGTGTAGAGGCAGTATAGGAAATAATTAATTATGAGGGGCAGTATAGGAAATAATTAATTATGAGCGACAGTATAGGAAATAATTAATGGTAAGGGGCAGCATAGGGAATAATTAATGGTGAGGGGCAGCATAGGAAATAATTAATGGTGGAGGGGAAGTATAGGAAATAATTAATGGTGGAGGGGCAGTATAGGAAATAATTAATTTCAGGGCCAACATAGGGAATAATTATGAGGGGCAGTATAGGAAATAATTAATTTGAGGGGAAGTATAGGAAATAATTAATGGTGTAGAGGCAGTATAGGAAATAATTAATTTGAGGGGCAGTATAGGAAATAATTAATGGTGAGGGTCAGCATAGGAAATAATTAATTATGAGGGGCAGTATAGGAAATAATTAATTATGAGGGGCAGTATAGGAAATAATTAATTATGAGGGGCAGTATAGGAAATAATTAATTATGAGGGGCAGTATAGGAAATAATTAATGGTGTAGGGGCAGTATAGGAAATAATTAATTTGAGGGGCAGTATAGGAAATAATTAATGGTGAGGGGCAGTATAGGAAATAATTAATTATGAGGGGCAGTATAGGAAATAATTAATTATGAGGGGCAGTATAGGAAATAATTAATTATGAGGGGCAGTATAGGAAATAATTAATGGTGAGGGGCAGCATAGGGAATAATTAATGGTGGAGGGGAAGTATGGGAAATAATTAATGGTGGAGGGGCAGTATAGGAAATAATTAATGGTGGAGGGGCAGTATAGGAAATAATTAATGGTGGAGGGGCAGTATAGGAAATAATTATGAGGGGCAGTATAGGAAATAATTATGAGGTGCGGTATAGGAAATAATTAATGGTGAGGGGCAGCATAGGAAATAATTAATTTGAGGGGCAGTATAGGAAATAATTAATGGTGAGGGGAAGTATAGGAAATAATTAATTTGAGGGGCAGTATAGGAAATAATTAAGTATGAGGGGCAGTATAGGAGATAATTATGAGGGGCAGTATAGGAAATAATTATGAGAGGCAGCATAGGAAATAATTAAGTATGAGGGGCAGTATAGGGAATAATTATGAGGGGCAACATAGGGAATAATTATGAGGGGCAGTATAGGAAATAATTAATTTGAGGGGAAGTAGAGGAAATAATTAATGGTGTAGAGGCAGTATAGGAAATAATTAATTATGAGGGGCAGTATAGGAAATAATTAATTATGAGGGCCAGTATAGGAAATAATTAATGGTGAGAGGCAGCATAGGGAATAATTAATGGTGAGGGGCAGCATAGGAAATAATTAATGGTGGAGGGGAAGTATAGGAAATAATTAATGGTGGAGGGGCAGTATAGGAAATAATTAATTTCAGGGCCAACATAGGGAATAATTATGAGGGGCAGTATAGGAAATAATTATGAGGGGCAGTATAGGAAATAATTAATTTGAGGGAAAGTATAGGAAATAATTAATGGTTGAAAAGCGGTATAAGAAAAAATTAATTTGAGGGGAAGTATAGGAAATAATTAATGGTGTAGGGGCAGTATAGGAAATAATTAATTTGAGGGGCAGTATAGGAAATAATTAATGGTGAGGGGCAGAATAGGAAATAATTAATGGTAAGGGGCAGCATAGGGAATAATTAATTATGAGGGGCAGTATAGGAAATAATTATGAGGGGCAGTATAGGAAATAATTAATTATGAGGGGCAGTATAGGAAATAATTGATGGTGTAGAGGCAGCATAGGGAATAATTAATGGTGAGTGGCAGCATAGGAAATAATTAATGGTGAGTGGCAGCATAGGAAATAATTAAGTATGAGGGGCAGTATAGGAGATAATTAATTTGAGGGGCAACATAGGGAATAATTATGAGGGGCAGTATAGGAAATAATTAATGGTGAGGGGCAGCATAGGGAATAATTAATTATGAGGGGCAGTATAGGAAATAATTAATTTGAGGGAAGTATAGGAAATAATTAATGAGGAGGGGCAGTATAGGAAATAATTAATTATGAGGGGCAGTATAGGAAATAATTAATGGTGGAGGGGAAGTATAGGAAATAATTAATTATGAGGGTCAGTAAAGGAAATAATTAATTATGAGGGGCAGTATAGGAAATAATTAATTATGAGGGGCAGTATAGGAAATAATTAATGGTGGAGGGGAAGTATAGGAAATAATTAATTATGAGGGTCAGTAAAGGAAATAATTAATTATGAGGGGCAGTATAGGAAATAATTAATTATGAGGGGCAGTATAGGAAATAATTAATGGTGGAGGGGCAGTATAGGAAATAATTAATGGTGAGGGGAAGTATAGGAAATAATTAATTTGAGGGGCAGTATAGGAAATAATTAAGTATGAGGGGCAGTATAGGAAATAATTATGAGGGGCAGTATAGGAAATAATTATGAGGGGCAGCATAGGAAATAATTAAGTATGAGGGGCAGTATAGGGAATAATTATGAGGGGCAACATAGGGAATAATTATGAGGGGCAGTATAGGAAATAATTAATTTGAGGGGAAGTATAGGAAATAATTAATGGTGTAGAGGCAGTATAGGAAATAATTAATTATGAGGGGCAGTATAGGAAATAATTAATTATGAGCGACAGTATAGGAAATAATTAATGGTGAGGGGCAGCATAGGGAATAATTAATGGTGAGGGGCAGCATAGGAAATAATTAATGGTGGAGGGGAAGTATAGGAAATAATTAATGGTGGAGGGGCAGTATAGGAAATAATTAATTTCAGGGCCAACATAGGGAATAATTATGAGGGGCAGTATAGGAAATAATTAATTTGAGGGGAAGTATAGGAAATAATTAATGGTGTAGAGGCAGTATAGGAAATAATTAATTTGAGGGGTAGTATAGGAAATAATTAATGGTGAGGGGCAGCATAGGGAATAATTAATTATGAGGGGCAGTATAGGAAATTATTATGAGGGGCAGTATAGGAAATAATTAATTTGAGGGAAGTATAGGAAATAATTAATGAGGAGGGGCAGTATAGGAAATAATGAATTATGAGGGGCAGTATAGGAAATAATTAATGGTGAGGGGCAGCATAGGGAATAATTAATGGTGAGGGGCAGCATAGGAAATAATTAATGGTGGAGGGGAAGTATAGGAAATAATTAATGGTGGAGGGGCAGTATAGGAAAGAATTAATTTCAGGGCCAACATAGGGAATAATTATGAGGGGCAGTATAGGAAATAATTAATTTGAGGGGAAGTATAGGAAATAATTAATGGTGTAGAGGCAGTATAGAAAATAATTAATTTGAGGTGCGGTATAGGAAATAATTAATGGTGAGGGGCAGCATAGGAAATAATTAATTTCAGGGCCAACATAGGGAATAATTATGAGGGGCAGTATAGGAAATAATTAATTTGAGGGAAAGTATAGGAAATAATTAATGGTGTAGAGGCAGTATAGGAAATAATTAATTTTAGGGGCAGTATAGGAAATAATTAATGGTGAGGGTCAGCATAGAAAATAATTAATTATGAGGGGCAGTATAGGAAATATTTTATTATGAGGGGCAGTATAGGAAATAATTAATTATGATGGGCAGTATAGGGAATAATTAATTATGAGGGGCAGTATAGGAAATAATTAACTATGAGGGGCAGTATAGGAAATAATTATGAGGGGCAGTATAGGAAATAATTAATTATGAGGGGCAGTATAGGAAATAATTAATGGTGAGTGGCAGCATAGGGAATAATTAATTATGAGGGGCAGTATAGGAAATAATTATGAGGGGCAGTATAGGAAATAATTAATTTGAGGGAAGTATAGGAAATAATTAATGGTGTAGGGGCAGTATAGGAAATAATTAATTTGAGGGGCAGTATAGGAAATAATTAATTTGAGGGGCAGTATAGGAAATAATTAATGGTGAGGGTCAGCATAGGAAATAATTAATTATGAGGGGCAGTATAGGAAATAATTAATTATGAGGGGCAGTATAGGAAATAATTAATGGTAAGGGGCAGCATAGGGAATAATTAATTATGAGGGGCAGTATAGGAAATAATTATGAGGGGCAGTATAGGAAATAATTAATTATGAGGGGCAGTATAGGAAATAATTGATGGTGTAGAGGCAGCATAGGGAATAATTAATGGTGAGGGGCAGCATAGGAAATAATTAATGGTGGAGGGGAAGTATAGGAAATAATTAATGGTGGAGGGGCAGTATAAGAAATAATTAATTATGAGAGGCAGTATAGGAAATAATTATCGGAGGAGGGGCAGCTTAGGAAATAATTAATGGTGGGGGGGGCAGTATAGGAAATAATTAATTTGAGGGGAAGTATAGGAAATAATTAATTTGAGGGGCAGCATAGGAAATAATTAATTATGAGGGGCAGTATAGGAGATAATTAATTTGAGGGGAAGTATAGGAAATAATTAATTAGAGGGGAAGTATAGGAAATAATTAATGGTGGAGGGGCAGTATAGGAAATAATTAATTTGATGGGCAGTATAGGAAATAATTAATGGTGAGGGGCAGCATAGGGAATAATTAATTATGAGGGGCAGTATAGGAAATAATTATGAGGGGCAGTATAGGAAATAATTAATTTGAGGGGAAGTATAGGAAATAATTAATTATGAGGGGCAGAATAGGAAATAATTAATTATGAGGGGCAGTATAGGAAATAATTATGAGGGGCAGTATAGGAAATAATTAATTTGAGGGGAAGTATAGGAAATAATTAATGGTTGAGAAGCGGTATAGGAAATAATTAATTTGAGGGGAAGTATAGGAAATAATTAATGGTGGGGGGCAGTATAGGAAATAATTAATTTGAGGGGAAGTATAGGAAATAATTAATTTGAGGGGAAGTATAGGAAATAATAAATGGTGTAGAGGCAGTATAGGAAATAATTAATTTGAGGGGCAGTATAGGAAATAATTAATGGTGAGGGTCAGCATAGGAAATAATTAATTATGAGGGGCAGTATAGGAAATAATTAATTATGAGGGGCAGTATAGGAAACAATTAATTATGAGGGGCAGAATAGGGAATAATTAATTATGAGGGGCAGAATAGGAAATAATTAATTATGAGGGGCAGTATAGGAAATAATTAAGAGGGGCAGTTTAGGAAATAATTAATTTGAGGGGAAGTATAGGAAATAATTAATGGTTGAGAAGCGGTATAGGAAATAATTAATTTGAGGGGAAGTATAGGAAATAATTAATGGTGTAGGGGCAGTATAGGAAATAATTAATTTGAGGGGCAGTATAGGAAATAATTAATGGTGAGGGGCAGCATGGGAAATAATTAAGAATGAGGGGCAGTATAGGAGATAATTAATTTGAGGGGCAACATAGGGAATAATTATGAGGGGCAGTATAGGAAATAATTAATTTGAGGGGCAGTATAGGAAATAATTAATGGTGGGGGGAAACATAGGAAATAATTAATGGTGGGGGCAGTATAGGAACTAATTAATGGTGGAGGGGCAGCATAGGATATATTTAATGGTGGAGGGGCAGTATAGGAAATATTTAATTTGAGGGGAAGTATAGGAAATAATTAATTTGAGGGGAATTATAGGAAATAATTAATGGTGGAGGGGCAGTATAAGAAATAATTAATGGTGGAGAAGCAGTATAGGAAATAATTAATTTTAGGGGAAGTATAGGAAATAATTAATTTGAGGGGAAGTATAGGAAATAATTAATGGTGTAGGGGCAGTATAGGAAATAATTAATTTGAGGGGCAGTATAGGAAATAATTAATTATGAGGGGCAGTATAGGAAATAATTAATTATGAGGGGCAGTATAGGAAATAATTAATGGTGAGGGGCAGCATAGGGAATAATTAATGGTGGAGGGGAAGTATAGAAAATAATTAATGGTGGAGGGGCAGTATAGGAAATAATTAATTATGAGGGGCAGAATAGGAAATAATTAATTATGAGGGGCAGTATAGGAAATAATTATGAGGGGCAGTATAGGAAATAATTAATTTGAGGGGAAGTATAGGAAATAATTAATGGTTGAGAAGCGGTATAGGAAATAATTAATTTGAGGGGAAGTATAGGAAATAATTAATGGTGGGGGGCAGTATAGGAAATAATTAATTTGAGGGGAAGTATAGGAAATAATTAATTTGAGGGGAAGTATAGGAAATAATAAATGGTGTAGAGGCAGTTTAGGAAATAATTAATTTGAGGGGCAGTATAGGAAATAATTAATGGTGAGGGTCAGCATAGGAAATAATTAATTATGAGGGGCAGTATAGGAAACAATTAATTATGAGGGGCAGAATAGGGAATAATTAATTATGAGGGGCAGAATAGGAAATAATTAATTATGAGGGGCAGTATAGGAAATAATTAAGAGGGGCAGTTTAGGAAATAATTAATTTGAGGGGAAGTATAGAAAATAATAATGGTTGAGAAGCGGTATAGGAAATAATTAATTTGAGGGGAAGTATAGGAAATAATTAATGGTGTAGGGGCAGTATAGGAAATAATTATTTGAGGGGCAGTATAGGAAATAATTAATGGTGAGGGGCAGCATGGGAAATAATTAAGAATGAGGGGCAGTATAGGAGATAATTAATTTGAGGGGCAACATAGGGAATAATTATGAGGGGCAGTATAGGAAATAATTAATTTGAGGGGCAGTATAGGAAATAATTAATGGTGGGGGGAAACATAGGAAATAATTAATGGTGGGGGCAGTATAGGAACTAATTAATGGTGGAGGGGCAGCATAGGATATATTTAATGGTGGAGGGGCAGTATAGGAAATATTTAATTTGAGGGGAAGTATAGGAAATAATTAATTTGAGGGGAAGTATAGGAAATAATTAATGGTGGAGGGGCAGTATAAGAAATAATTAATGGTGGAGAAGCAGTATAGGAAATAATTAATTTTAGGGGAAGTATAGGAAATAATTAATTTGAGGGGAAGTATAGGAAATAATTAATGGTGTAGGGGCAGTATAGGAAATAATTAATTTGAGGGGCAGTATAGGAAATAATTAATTATGACGGGCAGTATAGGAAATAATTAATGGTGAGGGGCAGCATAGGGAATCATTAATGGTGGAGGGGAAGTATGGGAAATAATTAATGGTGGAGGGGCAGTATAGGAAATAATTAATGGTGGAGGGGCAGTATAGGAAATAATTAATGGTGGAGGGGCAGTATAGGAAATAATTATCGGTGGAGGGGCAGTATAGGAAATAATTATCGGTGGAGGGGCAGTATAGTAAATACTTAATTTGAGGGGAAGTATAGGAAATAATTAATTTGAGGGGCAGTATAGGAAATAATTAATTTGAGGGGCAGTATAGGAAATGATTAATGGTGGAGGGGCAATATAGGAAATAATTAATTTGAGGGGCAGTACAGGAAATGATTAATGGTGAGGGGCAGCATAGGAAATAATTAATGGTGGGGGGCAGTATAGGAAATAATTAATTTGAGGGGCAGTATAGGAAATAATTAATTTGAGGGGGAGTATAGGAAATAATAAATGGTGTAGAGGCAGTATAGGAAATAATTAATTTGAGGGGCAGTATAGGAAATAATTAATGGTGAGGGTCAGCATAGGAAATAATTAATTATGAGGGGCAGTATAGGAAATAATTAATTATGAGGGGCAGTATAGGAAACAATTAATTATGAGGGGCAGTATACGGAATAATTAATTATGAGGGGCAGAATAGGAAATAATTAATTATGAGGGGCAGTATAGGAAATAATTAAGAGGGGCAGTTTAGGAAATAATTAATTTGAGGGGAAGTATAGGAAATAATTAATGGTTGAGAAGCGGTATAGGAAATAATTAATTTGAGGGGAAGTATAGGAAATAATTAATGGTGTAGGGGCAGTATAGGAAATAATTAATTTGAGGGGCAGTATAGGAAATAATTAATGGTGAGGGGCAGCATGGGAAATAATTAAGAATGAGGGGCAGTATAGGAGATAATTAATTTGAGGGGCAACATAGGGAATAATTATGAGGGGCAGTATAGGAAATAATTAATTTGAGGGGCAGTATAGGAAATAATTAATGGTGAGGGGCAGCATAGGAAATAATTAATGGTGGGGGCAGTATAGGAACTAATTAATGGTGGAGGGGCAGCATAGGATATATTTAATGGTGGAGGGGCAGTATAGGAAATATTTAATTTGAGGGGAAGTATAGGAAATAATTAATTTGAGGGGAAGTATAGGAAATAATTAATGGTGGAGGGGCAGTATAGGAAATAATTAATGGTGGAGAAGCAGTATAGGAAATAATTAATTTTAGGGGAAATATAGGAAATAATTAATTTGAGGGGAAGTATAGGAAATAATTAATGGTGTAGGGGCAGTATAGGAAATAATTAATTTGAGGGGCAGTATAGGAAATAATTAATTATGAGGGGCAGTATAGGAAATAATTAATTATGAGGGGCAGTATAGGAAATAATTAATTATGAGGGGCAGTATAGGAAATAATTAATGGTGAGGGGCAGCATAGGGAATCATTTATGGTGGAGGGGAAGTATGGGAAATAAATAATGGTGGAGGGGCAGTATAGGAAATAATTAATGGTGGAGGGGCAGTATAGGAAATAATTAATGGTGGAGGGGCAGTATAGGAAATAATTATCGGTGGAGGGGCAGCTTAGGAAATAATTAATGGTGGAGGGGCAGTATAGTAAATACTTAATTTGAGGGGAAGTATAGGAAAAACTTAATTTGAGGGGCAGTATAGGAAATGATTAATGGTGGAGGGGCAATATAGGAAATAATTAATTTGAGGGGCAGTACAGGAAATGATTAATGGTGAGGGGCAGCATAGGAAATAATTAATGGTGGGGGGCAGTATAGGAAATAATTAATTTGAGGGGCAGTATAGGAAATAATTAATTTGAGGGGAAGTATAGGAAATAATTAATTATGAGGGGCAGTATAGGAAATAATTAATGGTGAGGGGCAGCATAGGGAATAATTAATTATGAGGGGCAGTATAGGAAATAATTATGAGGGGCAGTATAGGAAATAATTAATTTGAGGGGAAGTATAGGAAATAATTAATGGTTGAGAAGCAGTATAGGAAATAATTAATTTGAGGGGAAGTATAGGAAATAATTAATTAGAGGGGAAGTATAGGAAATAATTAATGGTGTAGGGGCAGTATAGGAAATAATTAATGGTGAGTGGCAGCATAGGAAATAATTAATGGTGAGTGGCAGCATAGGAAATAATTAAGTATGAGGGGCAGTATAGGAGATAATTAATTTGAGGGGCAACATAGGGAATAATTATGAGGGGCAGTGTAGGAAATAATTAATTTGAGCGGCAGTATAGGAAATAATTAATGGTGGGGGGCAGCATAGGAAATAATTAATGGTGGAGGGGAAGTATAGGAAATAATTAATGGTGGAGGGGCAGTATAGGAAATAATTAATGGTGGAGGGGCAGTATAGGAAATAATTAATGGTGGAGGGGCAGTAAAGGAAATAATTATGAGGGGCAGTATAGGAAATAAATTATGAGGTGCGGTATAGGAAATAATTAATGGTGAGGGGCAGCATAGGAAATAATAAATTTGAGGGGCAGTATAGGAAATAATTAAGTATGAGGGGCAGTATAGGAGATAATTATGAGGGGCAGTATAGGAAATAATTATGAGGGGCAGCATAGGAAATAATTAAGTATGAGGGGCAGTATAGGGAATAATTATGAGGGGCAACATAGGGAATAATTATGAGGGGCAGTATAGGAAATAATTAATTTGAGGGGAAGTATAGGAAATAATTAATGGTGTAGAGGCAGTATAGGAAATAATTAATTATGAGGGGCAGTATAGGAAATAATTAATTATGAGCGACAGTATAGGAAATAATTAATGGTAAGGGGCAGCATAGGGAATAATTAATGGTGAGGGGCAGCATAGGAAATAATTAATGGTGGAGGGGAAGTATAGGAAATAATTAATGGTGGAGGGGCAGTATAGGAAATAATTAATTTCAGGGCCAACATAGGGAATAATTATGAGGGGCAGTATAGGAAATAATTAATTTGAGGGGAAGTATAGGAAATAATTAATGGTGTAGAGGCAGTATAGGAAATAATTAATTTGAGGGGCAGTATAGGAAATAATTAATGGTGAGGGTCAGCATAGGAAATAATTAATTATGAGGGGCAGTATAGGAAATAATTAATTATGAGGGGCAGTATAGGAAATAATTAATTATGAGGGGCAGTATAGGAAATAATTAATTATGAGGGGCAGTATAGGAAATAATTAATGGTGTAGGGGCAGTATAGGAAATAATTAATTTGAGGGGCAGTATAGGAAATAATTAATTTGAGGGGCAGTATAGGAAATAATTAATTATGAGGGGCAGTATAGGAAATAATTAATTATGAGGGGCAGTATAGGAAATAATTAATTATGAGGGGCAGTATAGGAAATAATTAATGGTGAGGGGCAGCATAGGGAATAATTAATGGTGGAGGGGAAGTATGGGAAATAATTAATGGTGGAGGGGCAGTATAGGAAATAATTAATGGTGGAGGGGCAGTATAGGAAATAATTAATGGTGGAGGGGCAGTATAGGAAATAATTATGAGGGGCAGTATAGGAAATAATTATGAGGTGCGGTATAGGAAATAATTAATGGTGAGGGGCAGCATAGGAAATAATTAATTTGAGGGGCAGTATAGGAAATAATTAATGGTGAGGGGAAGTATAGGAAATAATTAATTTGAGGGGCAGTATAGGAAATAATTAAGTATGAGGGGCAGTATAGGAGATAATTATGAGGGGCAGTATAGGAAATAATTATGAGAGGCAGCATAGGAAATAATTAAGTATGAGGGGCAGTATAGGGAATAATTATGAGGGGCAACATAGGGAATAATTATGAGGGGCAGTATAGGAAATAATTAATTTGAGGGGAAGTAGAGGAAATAATTAATGGTGTAGAGGCAGTATAGGAAATAATTAATTATGAGGGGCAGTATAGGAAATAATTAATTATGAGGGCCAGTATAGGAAATAATTAATGGTGAGAGGCAGCATAGGGAATAATTAATGGTGAGGGGCAGCATAGGAAATAATTAATGGTGGAGGGGAAGTATAGGAAATAATTAATGGTGGAGGGGCAGTATAGGAAATAATTAATTTCAGGGCCAACATAGGGAATAATTATGAGGGGCAGTATAGGAAATAATTATGAGGGGCAGTATAGGAAATAATTAATTTGAGGGAAAGTATAGGAAATAATTAATGGTTGAAAAGCGGTATAAGAAAAAATTAATTTGAGGGGAAGTATAGGAAATAATTAATGGTGTAGGGGCAGTATAGGAAATAATTAATTTGAGGGGCAGTATAGGAAATAATTAATGGTGAGGGGCAGAATAGGAAATAATTAATGGTAAGGGGCAGCATAGGGAATAATTAATTATGAGGGGCAGTATAGGAAATAATTATGAGGGGCAGTATAGGAAATAATTAATTATGAGGGGCAGTATAGGAAATAATTGATGGTGTAGAGGCAGCATAGGGAATAATTAATGGTGAGTGGCAGCATAGGAAATAATTAATGGTGAGTGGCAGCATAGGAAATAATTAAGTATGAGGGGCAGTATAGGAGATAATTAATTTGAGGGGCAACATAGGGAATAATTGTGAGGGGCAGTATAGGAAATAATTAATGGTGAGGGGCAGCATAGGGAATAATTAATTATGAGGGGCAGTATAGGAAATAATTAATTTGAGGGAAGTATAGGAAATAATTAATGAGGAGGGGCAGTATAGGAAATAATTAATTATGAGGGGCAGTATAGGAAATAATTAATGGTGGAGGGGAAGTATAGGAAATAATTAATTATGAGGGTCAGTAAAGGAAATAATTAATTATGAGGGGCAGTATAGGAAATAATTAATTATGAGGGGCAGTATAGGAAATAATTAATGGTGGAGGGGAAGTATAGGAAATAATTAATTATGAGGGTCAGTAAAGGAAATAATTAATTATGAGGGGCAGTATAGGAAATAATTAATTATGAGGGGCAGTATAGGAAATAATTAATGGTGGAGGGGCAGTATAGGAAATAATTAATGGTGAGGGGAAGTATAGGAAATAATTAATTTGAGGGGCAGTATAGGAAATAATTAAGTATGAGGGGCAGTATAGGAAATAATTATGAGGGGCAGTATAGGAAATAATTATGAGGGGCAGCATAGGAAATAATTAAGTATGAGGGGCAGTATAGGGAATAATTATGAGGGGCAACATAGGGAATAATTATGAGGGGCAGTATAGGAAATAATTAATTTGAGGGGAAGTATAGGAAATAATTAATGGTGTAGAGGCAGTATAGGAAATAATTAATTATGAGGGGCAGTATAGGAAATAATTAATTATGAGCGACAGTATAGGAAATAATTAATGGTGAGGGGCAGCATAGGGAATAATTAATGGTGAGGGGCAGCATAGGAAATAATTAATGGTGGAGGGGAAGTATAGGAAATAATTAATGGTGGAGGGGCAGTATAGGAAATAATTAATTTCAGGGCCAACATAGGGAATAATTATGAGGGGCAGTATAGGAAATAATTAATTTGAGGGGAAGTATAGGAAATAATTAATGGTGTAGAGGCAGTATAGGAAATAATTAATTTGAGGGGTAGTATAGGAAATAATTAATGGTGAGGGGCAGCATAGGGAATAATTAATTATGAGGGGCAGTATAGGAAATTATTATGAGGGGCAGTATAGGAAATAATTAATTTGAGGGAAGTATAGGAAATAATTAATGAGGAGGGGCAGTATAGGAAATAATGAATTATGAGGGGCAGTATAGGAAATAATTAATGGTGAGGGGCAGCATAGGGAATAATTAATGGTGAGGGGCAGCATAGGAAATAATTAATGGTGGAGGGGAAGTATAGGAAATAATTAATGGTGGAGGGGCAGTATAGGAAAGAATTAATTTCAGGGCCAACATAGGGAATAATTATGAGGGGCAGTATAGGAAATAATTAATTTGAGGGGAAGTATAGGAAATAATTAATGGTGTAGAGGCAGTATAGAAAATAATTAATTTGAGGTGCGGTATAGGAAATAATTAATGGTGAGGGGCAGCATAGGAAATAATTAATTTCAGGGCCAACATAGGGAATAATTATGAGGGGCAGTATAGGAAATAATTAATTTGAGGGAAAGTATAGGAAATAATTAATGGTGTAGAGGCAGTATAGGAAATAATTAATTTTAGGGGCAGTATAGGAAATAATTAATGGTGAGGGTCAGCATAGAAAATAATTAATTATGAGGGGCAGTATAGGAAATATTTTATTATGAGGGGCAGTATAGGAAATAATTAATTATGATGGGCAGTATAGGGAATAATTAATTATGAGGGGCAGTATAGGAAATAATTAACTATGAGGGGCAGTATAGGAAATAATTATGAGGGGCAGTATAGGAAATAATTAATTATGAGGGGCAGTATAGGAAATAATTAATGGTGAGTGGCAGCATAGGGAATAATTAATTATGAGGGGCAGTATAGGAAATAATTATGAGGGGCAGTATAGGAAATAATTAATTTGAGGGAAGTATAGGAAATAATTAATGGTGTAGGGGCAGTATAGGAAATAATTAATTTGAGGGGCAGTATAGGAAATAATTAATTTGAGGGGCAGTATAGGAAATAATTAATGGTGAGGGTCAGCATAGGAAATAATTAATTATGAGGGGCAGTATAGGAAATAATTAATTATGAGGGGCAGTATAGGAAATAATTAATGGTAAGGGGCAGCATAGGGAATAATTAATTATGAGGGGCAGTATAGGAAATAATTATGAGGGGCAGTATAGGAAATAATTAATTATGAGGGGCAGTATAGGAAATAATTGATGGTGTAGAGGCAGCATAGGGAATAATTAATGGTGAGGGGCAGCATAGGAAATAATTAATGGTGGAGGGGAAGTATAGGAAATAATTAATGGTGGAGGGGCAGTATAAGAAATAATTAATTATGAGAGGCAGTATAGGAAATAATTATCGGAGGAGGGGCAGCTTAGGAAATAATTAATGGTGGGGGGGCAGTATAGGAAATAATTAATTTGAGGGGAAGTATAGGAAATAATTAATTTGAGGGGCAGTATAGGAAATAATTAATTTGAGGGGAAGTAAAGGAAATAAATAATTTGAGGGGAAGTATAGGAAATAATTAATGGTGGAGGGGCAGCATAGGAAATAATTAATTATGAGGGGCAGTATAGGAGATAATTAATTTGAGGGGAAGTATAGGAAATAATTAATTAGAGGGGAAGTATAGGAAATAATTAATGGTGGAGGGGCAGTATAGGAAATAATTAATTTGATGGGCAGTATAGGAAATAATTAATGGTGAGGGGCAGCATAGGGAATAATTAATTATGAGGGGAAGTATAGGAAATAATTATGAGGGGCAGTATAGGAAATAATTAATTTGAGGGGAAGTATAGGAAATAATTAATTATGAGGGGCAGAATAGGAAATAATTAATTATGAGGGGCAGTATAGGAAATAATTATGAGGGGCAGTATAGGAAATAATTAATTTGAGGGGAAGTATAGGAAATAATTAATGGTTGAGAAGCGGTATAGGAAATAATTAATTTGAGGGGAAGTATAGGAAATAATTAATGGTGGGGGGCAGTATAGGAAATAATTAATTTGAGGGGAAGTATAGGAAATAATTAATTTGAGGGGAAGTATAGGAAATAATAAATGGTGTAGAGGCAGTATAGGAAATAATTAATTTGAGGGGCAGTATAGGAAATAATTAATGGTGAGGGTCAGCATAGGAAATAAT